>NC_050196.1:6480162-6520162 GCF_008315115.2 Sander lucioperca | reverse complement strand
TGATTCGGCAAAAAAGCTGAAAGTTAGTGTGAAATAAACGATCGTAGAATGGATCAATGGTAGCAGCTCGCTAGCCGTTCGCAGGTGCGGTAAATATTTCCATTTTAACAGCTAGCTCCACCAGGATTGTGGGTAGTGTAGTACTTCTCCATGACATTACGAATAAAACATGTTTTTCTTAAAACAAGGTTGATTTTATACTTCTACAGAAGCATAAACCATTGTTTCACTATGTCGTTGCTTGTGGTAAGTCTACCTTGGATGGGTTAGACATTATGGCTAATAATCAAAATCTTTATCTAACCCTAACCTAATCCTAGAGAAAATAAATGGGATTTTTCACTTCCGGAACCACACTGTTGAGCTTTATGGACACAAAAAAGCAATATGGCGGCCAGCTGGTAACAAACAATAATGTATTACAGTCGAATGGTAAGCTAAAATATGTTTCTGAAAACCTTTGAGCCGCAAAATAGGCAAAGCAGTAAAAGAAGTTGAGTTTTTTTTTTTTTAGCCTCTGTTTTTTTTGCAATACAGGAAACCGAACGGCGCCCACTTCCTATCAAACTATCATATTTCAGCCAAACAGTGCACTAAAATATGTTTGTGAAAACATTTTAGGCGAGAAGTAGGCAATACAGTAACAGAATCTTGGTTTATATCTTTATCAGCTCAGTCTAGTTTTACAGTTTAATCTGAGTTTGAGAAGGAGTAGTTCATAGATGATTTGCACACGACATTGTTATGATACAAAGCTGGTTAAAAATTGTAGTATCCATTCAAAGTAGCACAGATTTGCTGCATTAGGTAGAATGAATTGTGGTCCTTGTAGTTTAATGTTGTAACATTGAGTACGTTTACATGCACACCAATATTCCACTATTATTCCGAATATGACAATATTCCGAATTTAATACAGGTCACGTAAACAGCATATTCCGGTTGAATGTTCAGAATAAGGCCTTATTCCGAATATAGCATTTCCCGATTAAGACGTGGGTTATTCCGGTATTATTTGGGTTTTAGAGGCATTGTTTGGACATGTATACAGCCATTCGGAATATGCAGGGTTTTCACCGCAGGCTTATGGTCAGCTCTGTGCGTCGCTATGGTTTTTGTACACAAACCAACCAGCCAACAGTTTGCAAGGCTGGAGACCCGATAAGAAGGAGAAACACAGCTACTTTTAAACATTATCAAAGACTTGGGTATCAATAGGTTTTCTGATATTCACATACATCGCTACGCCGAGCTTTTCAGGAAGCTGGTTGAAGGAATGAAAGAGGAACGCTGTGTTCGCACGCTCCAACAAGTCCGCCGCCGCTGGAAAACTTTGAAAAAATCGTATTTTGCACGGTTACATGTAAACGGCAATATTAGTGGAATATTCACTTTAATTAGCCATGTAAACAGCTTAGTCAGAATATCGTCTTTTTCGTAATTAGGGAAAAAAACGGAATATTATGTGCATGTAAACGTAGTCAATGTGTGAGAAACGAATAATCCAAATATAATTCGCAGTATATGTATAGATTATTATTACTCCGTGTCGCTTTTATTCAATTTGAATACATTTATTCACCTTGCAAGTACATTTGTGACTCTGCATTTTGTTGTACTTTAATGTCGTGATACGGGTCTTAAATTTCATTCATAAAGGTCTTTAAAAAGTCTTAAATTTGACTTGTTGAAATCTGAAGAAACCCTGTGTAACTACACGTTGCGGCGACACAGAACACAACTGTGATTGGTCCGCTTGGCCGCAACTTGGTAGCGTTGCATTTCCCCCCCGTCTAATTTCCAGATTCTCCTTCTCATTAAACAACTTGAAATCAAGCAGAGGGCTAACTTTTTCTGCTACAGATTTCCGACCGTGGTCAGAAAGCACAGGGGAGACACTTAGTTTCTCCCACTATGACTCTAGAGTCGACACTCGCTAATCCCCGTCATTCTCTCCCTCACTCTACACACACTCCCCACCTTTATTCGTTTTTACTTAACTTTTCCTTCTCTTTGTGACTGTAATTTCCACACACAACCATTAATATTTCCCTCAACGCTTCTCTCTTCCCTCTCTCTGCAGGGAGCCATTGTGGCCGTGACAGGTGATGGTGTGAACGACTCTCCAGCTCTGAAGAAGGCCGACATTGGTGTCGCCATGGGGATCTCTGGATCTGACGTCTCCAAGCAGGCAGCTGACATGATCCTGCTCGACGACAACTTTGCATCCATCGTTACCGGAGTGGAAGAAGGTAACGGATTGTACTTAACGGAATACTTTTAAAGCTTTCTGAGCTGAATGACTTTAAATTTAGCAAAGAAATGACAATAATTTCACTGGATTTTTTAAATGTTCATATTTAGCTGAAGGGTTAAAATTATTAAAATAATGACTGTATGCTCTTGTCTCATGTACTCGTTAGGCCGTCTGATCTTTGACAACTTGAAGAAGTCTATCGCCTACACTCTGACCAGTAACATCCCTGAAATCACACCCTTCCTCCTCTTCATCATCGCCAACATCCCTCTGCCCCTGGGTACCGTCACCATCCTCTGTATTGACCTGGGAACTGACATGGTAAAGATGGACAAATGTGCTGCTAAAATTTCTAAAATGTGGTGCCAGGTAGCGATACCCATGACAGGGTTTTGCGCGACCACATCTATTCTTTGCTCTGTGATTAGTGAAAACTAAGCTAGAGGGAAAATAGCACATATTTCTGATTCTAGGTTCTCTAAGTCAGTGTGCTCATTGATTGTGTCCTGTCTCCCAGGTCCCTGCCATCTCCCTGGCTTATGAAGCAGCTGAGAGTGACATCATGAAGAGACAGCCAAGAAACCCCAAAACCGACAAACTGGTGAATGAGAGGCTCATCAGCATAGCCTACGGACAGATCGGTAAACAGACACTTTGTGTTACTTGTGATTAGAAGTCCAAATATACCAAGTAACACTTGCTAAAAATCAAATCACAACCAGTCCATGGCTCCTTGTTAAATTTTTTTCTGGAAAGGCATCTCATTATCTGGGTTGTCCAAGATAACTAGAGCAGTGGCATGCACCAGAAATAGGCTCATACTGATAGAGAACTGATAGAGAGTGATGACAGAGCAGTGCCTCTGGCTTTTGATTTTCCCCTCTTCGGATATGAAGCCAAGAATAGGTTTGACCCTCCTGAACCTGTGCTACCTTATAAGAACCAATCTGTTGGTTTCCGGTAATGATTTTTCTTAAAATTGCTATGGGAATATTTTTGTTGAGACATGCTGTTGCCCTTTTTAAAACATTATTGCACAAAGGAGCAGACCACCTATTCATTTTCTTAATCAGGTCATGTCCAGAGAAATAAAATGGATATGAAGGCCATTCCCATTCAAATCAAGCAGAATGGTCAGAGCAGCAGCCATTTTTAACAGACCAACTTCTCTGTAAACTTCCGTGTAAATCGACTTGCGGCAAGTTGCGGAAGTGAGGTTTTGCAGTAACGGACAAACAAGCAGTGGGGTAGTAGCGCTACGAGACAGAGCGCCAGCCGCTAAATTAGACATTTTAAACAACAAAGATGAGTTTTGTTTGCCACACTGTTTGCCACCAGTGTGGCGGTGGCGAACGGCGGTGTTAGCAAGCTAACAGAAAATGACAGAACAGTGAAATAGTTAACAGTCAAATACTGTAAAAAGTCTCAAAACGCTCAGGGGCCATCCACACGGAAACGCTTTTTGGTGCAAACGCACATGTTTTGCATCGTTTTGGCCGATCGTCCAAACGAATCCTGTAAACACACTGCCTGAAGATGCACTTTTTTGAAACCTGGTCCCAGAGTGAAAAAATTCGAAAACTGCGCCCTTGCGTCTTCGTTTGGGCGGCGAAGCCGCATACTTGCATATCGATGATGTCATTGCTACGCCTCTCGACCTCTAGCCTTCCACCTCTTATCCCGCGACGACGTCTTCATAACAACAACTGTGGCGGACTACATGCTTGTGTTCCTGCTGGAGAAGATATTGAGGCTATTAGGGTTACTAGGGCAAAATATTATGCTCCTGTGCCACAGGATGTATACAGCGCGCAAGCTTTATGCACATGCTCCGCCTCTTCTTCTCCGTTTTTGGTGAATTTCTGAAGCAGAAACAGCGCCACCTATAGGCCTGCAATATGAAGTAGCGTGTTGAGTCATTTACAAATGGATCCGTTTGGACGCAAACATTATTGAAACAATGCCAGGGAAGATGGGGAGTAAAAATATTGTTTTGGTACGTGTGGACGTGGCTTCAATCCGCAGAGAAATGCACACAACCCGTATTCAGAAACTGTGCCTTTTAAACGGGCCGTCAGGACTTATATACGGTTGTGATGTCACAACTATGCTACATATAGCTAGAAAGTGCCGCTACAGTCATTCCCATCTGTGACGGTGCAGGAGACAGGCGCTAAAACAGAGCGTTTCAGACAGAGTATGAATACAGGTATGTTCAGACAGACGGTATGAGAAAACTAATGTGTTTTTTGAACATTAGGCCTGTAAACATGTTTTAGTAGAACCCCAAAATAAAAGTATGAACCTTAAAATGAAAATATTAGGTTCCCTTTAAGCCTCTAATTTTGCAGAAGACAACCTAATCTCATTTATTTATTTACTCAGTTATTCATCAAATGGTTTAGTCCTTAAAATCCCCCCCAAAAGACTAATCAAATTTACTGACTCAGTCATTCATCTTATTTCTCCCCAAGTACCACAAGGCCAATTTGTTTGCTTAATCATTTGATTCCTGGCTTAGTTTCAAAATTCTAAATGGACTAATTAACTGCATTAATTCATGGCTAAAAACTGCTCAAAAGACAGAACAAGTTTTAGCCCTTAATCAAAAGATTATACAATATCCAATTGATTCGGTGACTTGCTCAAATGTATTTTGACTTCTTAACTTAATGCATTCATCCAATCACATCTTCCCCCCTGCAGGCATGATCCAGGCACTAGCAGGTTTCTTCACCTACTTTGTGATCTTGGCTGAAAATGGCTTCCTGCCCTCCACCCTGCTGGGCATCAGAGTGAACTGGGATAACAAATACATTAATGATCTGGAAGACAGCTATGGACAGCAGTGGGTCAGTAACATGTATTGCACAGACCACATTGTAAAAGGTTATAATTTGGTCATCACCACCTGTTAGACCTGTTTTCTGATGTGCGCGTGTGTTCCCTGTCAGACTTACGAGCAGAGGAAGATCGTGGAGTTCACGTGTCACACAGCTTTCTTCGCCAGTATTGTTGTCGTCCAGTGGGCCGATCTGATCATCTGCAAGACCAGGAGGAACTCTGTCTTCCAACAGGGCATGAAGTGAGTACAACAAACAACCAGTATATATTTAAAGCACCTCAGTATCCTCTTCCAACTCGGAACTGTTTATGTTTTGAGTTGTTGGTTTCATCAGAAAACACACCCAAGTCTCTCCTCTGCTACTGAAAAAGCTGCCATCTTCAATGTCATGCCTCCTTTTCCATATCGTACTAGCTGTTGTGCTTTTCTAGGAAGACCTCTACATAATTCAGTGTTTTTTTTATTTTGAGCTCTAAACCATATGAAGTGTATTTAAAAGGCATTTCAGACTTAGGTTTGCATCAGGGCCTCTGGCTCAGTGTCAATAGTTAAAAATCCTGGCACCAAGATGATGACGTTGTTTTTTTTTTTTTTACCATCCTAGCTATTTTCATTCACTCAAATTGCTTTCAAGGTTTCATTTTCCCCAAACGGTCGGTCTTAATGGTTCCCCCTGTGTGCTTTCAGGAACAAGATCCTGATCTTTGGGCTGTTTGAGGAGACCGCCCTGGCCGCCTTCCTCTCTTACTGCCCGGGCATGGGCGTCGCCCTCAGGATGTACCCTCTCAAGTGAGTAAAGCACAAAAACTTACCTCACAATTCACCAGTAAAGCCATGAACAAATCTAGTTGACTCTGCGCTCACTCCACCTACCACATATTGCTCATCCAGGCTCAGGGCACTGGATCAGTTTCTCATCTCTTTTTTTGTGTGTGTGTGTTTTCCAGGCCCAACTGGTGGTTCTGCGCCTTCCCCTACTCCCTGCTCATCTTTATCTATGATGAAATCCGTAAGCTGATCCTCAGACGCAGCCCAGGAGGTGAGTCCAGAATCCATGCTTTTTATTATCTTCTCTTGTATTATCCTTCTTCTCTCTCTCTCTCCCCTCTGCTGTTGTTTTTCCTGCACATTTAGTTTTGCCTTTTTCTCCATCTCTTCTGCCCCGTTTGTCTCTTGTTTTTCCTCTCCACCTCCCTCTGCCTTGTGGATAATTCTTATGCTTAGTGAGGGAGGAGAAACTTAAGTCTTATTCCTCTCTCGTTTTAAATCTTTTGTCATCATCCAGTCTCTTTGCATGCTTTTAAATAAAGTATAAAGATCAAATATATTCATTTTACCCAAGAAGTTGCCTGTAAAATCTTTTGTATTTATTTATTTATTTCTTGTCACTCCAGGTTGGGTGGAACGGGAGACCTACTATTAAAGACCTGTCTGTCCAGTCAGCTCGCATCTTCTCCTCCACCACCGTCTTTGCATGAATATTGTCTTGCTGCTCGGAATAAAAAATGTAACCTCTGTGAACAAAAATTGGAACATGTTTTTATATTAGGGAATGCTTGATACTACTATTAGACAAATCCTGAGATGGAACGTGCTGATGATGATGATGATGATGATGTTGACAAAATGATAATGCTAATAATGACATGAACACTGAACATTGACATGACTATGCGTGCCTTGTTTCTGAAACAGGACCAATTTTATACATGTTTTTAACAGTTATAAACGTTCAATAAAAATGCGCTCGAGTCAGGTCCCACAGACGTTTCCTGTGCTCATTTATTGTGTGTGTGTGTGTGTGTGTGTGTGTGTGTTTGTGTCCTGTAAGTGAAGATTTATTTGTATACAAAATCTCTGTGGTCGTTGGGTTGAGTTTTTCCCACCTTTCTTCTCAGCAAGCGGGATGACCCCAATTAGAGTTAAATATAGGAAAAATCAATGCTTAATCCTCATTAAACAATCTTACACAGATGCAGAGGATTATGGACCCACACCCTCATTTTCATTTGATGTTTTCTCTAGGAATACCAAGTTATAAAATACTTAACTGTACTACATTAAGGATATACTGTATAGACCAAAAACCTTAATGCAGAAATGTGGTTAGTGAAAGCAATTTTAAACTTGTACTAATAGTATTTTACCTTCTGGGAATACATTTTGTATCTGGAACTTTTTTAATGTACTGTATTTTAAGCTTTTGGTATTTTTACTGTTAAACATTAAATCTAGAATATACATTTTCTGTGATTAAGTCTCCTTTTCAAATAAACTGACCTCAGAGAAACACATTAATCTGACAAGAGTAACACGTTTGCCTGTTGCTTGATACCTAGTCTATATCCACGACCTTCCACTTCTGGGATTGCCCCGTTGCTGCCAGAAATTCCGCCGAATGTCCTTTTTTTTTTTTTTTTTTTTTTTTGACCGGATGTCCGTTACCTAACGCTTCCTTTGTGTTTTATTGAGGACTATGGTCTGCAGATCTCTGCAGGGTAAATCCAGACAGCTAGCTAGGCTATCTGTCCAATCTGAGTTTTCTGTTGCACGACTAAAACAACTTTTGAACGTACACGTTCCACCAAAACAAGTTCCTTCCAGAGGCTATCTTGCAGCAGCGGCGCCCGGGGCTCCGCCCATGACAATTTTGATTGGTTTAAAGAAATGCCAATAAACCAGAGCACGTTTTTCTCCCATCCTGGAATGCTGTGTGGACTAGCCAGACCCTCCTCTGCAGCGCTGTGGAGGAAGGTCTGGCAAAGCGAGACTACATCATACTCTTCAAAATATGTCAACATATTGTATACATCTGTTTAGAAGTAACAATTTATTAAAGCGAGAGGGATGATCAGATTAGTACTCAGACATATTTTAGTCTTTATCTACCTCTAACCAGTCACATCCCACGTAAAAATCATTCCGCCATTTTGGCAAGGTCGACCCCACGGGGCAAATTGTGAGCACACTTTTTTATCAGCAGAACAAGGGAAAGTCTTATCAGCCAGCTGCTTTCAGCTACCAGTTGATGATGATCATGATTCCTGCAGGGGAGTACCGTGTACAGTGTGTGCACACTGCACCACTATAAACAGTTTTTAAGCACAAATGTGATCGAGACCTGTTTGGACTAGAGCACTGTGGTGTTTAAATGAGACCAATCATAAGGTGTTTCATAACTTACTTTCTCCTCTTTGTGTAATTTTTGTGAAAATCAATATTTTCCTTATTTTTTATATTGGTGGAAAATAGATTGACTTGACAGTTGACAGGGGACTAAGTGACATTTGGTTTGGGCTGTGTTCATGTTATAGTGTTTTGATGGCATTTATATATTTTGTTTAACTCTGTCTGGCCAATAGGAACAAGCAAACCAGGGGTTTGAAAACAAAACAGACACATATGCAGCTTGAATATGATCATGCTGCAAAGTTAGACATTACAAAGTTAAGTTAGATATTATAAAGTTAAGTTAGATATTATAAAGTTAAGTCGTAATCGAGCCTGCAACTTTAGATTGATGTTATAGATTCTATCCTCATGTGGTCTTTGCAAAAACAGCCCTGTCCCGGAGTTGTTGAGGACATGGTAGGGAATTTAGTTTACCAAAAGGCACTGTGATGATGTTTAATCCAATATCCATCATGCTTAATAAAGCTGGGAGTTTCAAGCAGCTGCTGTATGTGGTCTCTGTCCTCCCACGCACTGCTTGCTGAGAAATGAAAAGATACACACAGACACACACACGCACAAACGCATGCACATGCTCACACACACACACACACACACACACACACACACACTCACTCAGAAGAAGAGACTTTAAATACTTTAAGAAGAGGAGAGCAATAACTCAGCAGCTCAGCATCCTCCTACTTTTAAAATGCAGTATTAAAAGAGAGATCTAACACCCTTCTTCTTCTTCTTCTATATGCATACAACTGCCATGGATGTATTATCAGTGCTTGCCACTACTTCAATCCATTACACTTCATCGAAATAAATGTGAATTACTGGCCATTCACGAATGCAATCTCATAAGTGTTTACGATATTTCGATCAAAACCTCAGTGAAGTATCTCGGAATTCAAATTCAACCAAGGATGCAAAATCCAGCGAATCTTTAAATATACAAAACAAAATTCATGGATGCAAATCTAAGCTGGATATGTGGTTACAAAGGGACCTGACAGTCTATGGAAGAACAATAAGATGGAATCCCTAGCAATATGCACTGCGTATCCAATGGCCATACCTGATAAATTCATTAAAACTATTAATCAATTGAACTTTAATTTTATTTGGAAAAACCGGGTACATTACAGAAACAGAAACAGTCAAAGTTACGGAGATGGTGGTTTAACAGCCATAGACTTTGAATGCTTAAATGCTATGTTGACATTAAATTGGTTTATATCTTTCCTGCTAATCAAAAAATGTATATGGTTTTATCTCCTCAGAGGCTTGTTCAAAAAAATGGGTGGTGTAGAGTATGTCCTATTTTTTCTATTTGATATAAAATGTTACATATTTTATTTTTATACTTTTTAAGCTATCCTTTTATCCAGTGTGCCCTGTATGTATGTTGAGAGGTGTTTTTGTCATGTTTTCTATGCCTTGATATTGTAAATAAATTCCTTTAAAAAAAAACAAAAAACCTTCAATCAATTACCGGTAATTACAACAGGCAGTGAAAAAAAGGAACTGTTCTTCATGCTTTCTACTACTGTTCAGAAATAATTCTTATTAAAACAACAAACGTAGTGAATACAATTTATTTTCAAAAATGTATTAACGCACCCCTCTCAATAAGGATCAAATGGTTCAGTCCGCACCTACACAGGTTCGGTAACTGCAGGAGGATTACTGTGATGCTAGGAGATGATGTAGTTATCCTTCTTATATACTGTCTATGTAGTTAGCTTAAAACTTCGGTACAAAGTGGTACCAAAATGAAAAGAAAGGAAGGAAAGAGAAAACAACTCGCAACTAAGTTTTATCAGAAGAAAATGTGAGTTTGTCAATGTCTTAAAAGTGCTGTAAGCTAAACTATATGGAAGCTGTTTATTGTATAAATGACAAGTAAAATAGGCGTAACGTTAACGTTACAGTAACGTTAGCCTATTTTGAAGAACCCTTTCTAATGGCGGATATTTTTTTTTGTTTATTTTGACAGGGATGGAGGTATTCCCCTAGTATTAAGTATTACGATATTTTAGGTAAGTAAAAGTAGTAATACATACCACACTATATACTAAATACTAAACTAGTATGCAGAAAAAAATTTATAATTTATTTTATTATTAGATAGATTAATATTGCTGATGCAAGCAGGTGTAAGACATTCAATGTTGTAGCCAGTCAAAGTAACGTTAGAGCTAATTTGAACTGTTATATGTATTGGTGGGTAGTCTTAAAATGTACATAGTTTGTTATATGTAGTGTACTGGAACTATTAAGTAGCAGGAAATGAGAATTCTCAAGTAAAGTAGGTACTTGCTAGTTGCATTCCACAACTGGTACTAGCAAGAAAACCACAGGTGTAACTAATTAGCTGTGTTCAATGTAGGTGCAATACCAGTATGTTGAATTCATTTCATTGGTAACGCCTATGTTTGATGTCCACCTTCAGAGAGGCCTGTGAAGTAAAATCACAAATACTACATTTCAACTACTGTCCAAGCAGTTGAAGTGGAGAGGGGGAGAGGTGAGTACAATGTATTTGTATTAATATTCAACTTTGCACCAAGTAATATGAGTTTTTTGGTATTACTTTTAAACTGTTATGTACAATCATCCTCAATATTACATTACAGAAACTGCTCCAGAGTGAAGCAGCAATTTCCCATCACCTGGTGATGTTCCTGAAGACATGACACAAGGTGAGCTCATATACACACAGGTGACTGTTCCTGCAATTAGGGTATCACAGGGCTCCAGACTAACTTTTTTTTTTTACTAGGAGCACTGTAGTCCTTAACTGAAAATTGTAAAGGCACAGGCAGAAAATGTAGGGGCGCACACGCAATGCTTCCCATTTTTTTCCCATTTTAACTGTACAACGCATTTTAATTGAATGGTTCTTAACAAATGGACATTCAGAAATGTAAACAAAGTATTATTACTGTCATTATAGTACAAAAACCAAACCAAAACAAATACATTAAATGTAAACATGAGGTAAGTGGTCAGTGGTCACTTTACTGTCATTACAGCATCAGAACAGGTAACATTAACATTAACAGAACGAAAATATATATTATTTATTCAAATTGAAAACTCAAGTTCTTTGTTAACATATATAAATACTCTCTCAATGTCTCCTACATCAGTCTATCTGTTTCGAAAATGCGGTTTTGTGATGAATAGTACAGGAGGGCTACTAGTCTATATCCTTGGCGTTCCACTTCCGGGATTGCTCCGGTCCTGCAGGAAATTCCGCCGGATGCATGTATTTTCCGTTTCCTTCTGCTTTCTTTGTGTTGGAATTTTAAATTTGGTGGATTTCTGAGGACTATGGTTAACTGCTCCTCAGGTCTCTGCAGGGTAAATTGAGACAGCGAGCAAGAATCTGTCCAATCTGAGTTTTCTGTCGCATGACTATTTTGCAGCGGCTCCGTGCCGAGATTAGCGCCGCCGATGACGATTCTGATTGGTTTAAAGAAATGCCATTAAACCAGAGCACGTTTTCCTCCCATCCCCGAATGCTATGTGGAGTAGCCAGACCCTCCTTCAGCGCTCTTTGGATGAGGGTCTGGCAAAGCGAGACTAGGGGGCTACCAACCCGGCCCCGCCAACCGGAATTGCTCCCAGACGGGGTTGAGACCATATACAAAGTGGGGGGAAGAGAGGAGGGATAACGTTAGGCGAAGGCTAACTCCTTCTCGGCTATCACAACGCAGCATTTTCCTCGCCAATGTACGGTCTTTAGCAAACAAAATGGATAAACCTCTGCTGCGGATCACCACTCATAACTGGATTATGGACTGCAACATCATGATTTTGACGGAAACATGGTAACAACAGCGGCGTGCAACAGTATGTGCATGTATCGCCATGGTAAACTTTTACGGACGATGAGTGTGATATCACGAAAGCGAGACACGCGAGTGTAGATGATGTTACCCCACGCAGTTGACTCATCACTTACGAACCCTCCCCCTCTCACACACAATGACCAACTCTTGCAGCCTCGACTTCCGCCTCGTAATTGATTAAACCTAGGTTAATTGAATGCATAATCCAACTAATATTATGCACAAAATATGTACATTTTTATGTCTACAGAGCCCTAACTGTGTCGCAGTACTCATTAAATGTGAGTGAATGCTGGAAAAATACAAAATAAATAAAAAGGGATTACCGTTATTGTCTCTTTCATGTATTTCCATACATAAAAAAACAAAACGTTGTTCCCCAAAGTGCCAGTGATTAAAAACAATATCAATCATGAAAACAGTATAAAAACAGTAGCAATAAATAATAAAACATTTAAAACAATTTAAGATTAGAAAGGATAAATGGATTTCATTTCATTCTCCTGCATGGTGCAGCGTCTTAGTCCTTACCAAATGTTCTAACAGAGGCAGACCTAACTTCCAGAAGAAAAACACACGCATCCTTTAAATATATTTAAAGGATGTGTGTGTTTTTCTTCTACACTCTTGGTCGCACAAAGGGACAGGATCAGACTGTGAGGCTCCACAGTGTGTTGCGTGTGTTTCTGTCACACTTGAGTTCTGTCAAGATATCGTCTCCCGACTAACCCCAGTGACAGCTCTGGCCCTCTGATCTCTAGCGCGCATGCGTGCGTGTGTATGTGTGTGCTGTACACACTGTGTGTGCTGTACACACGTTGCATTGTGCGCGCACGCACAATGCAACGTTAACTCAGCTCACGTCTCTCCTCTCTGTCTCTGAGGAAACGGTTTTCTGCAGATAGGGTTAGTTTGCGGTGACAGATGACATATAAGCTGGCAAGAGATGTAGTGTGTATGACAGACGCAGAAAAAGAGAAGGGCATAGCCTTCAAGCAATTAATTTCTTTCTCTCTGTGCCTGGTTAAAAACCAGTGTGGGTACATCAGACAGTTGGTCACCTTACCAGTCAACACCAGAGTCATCCTGGTATGTGTGGTAGATGATTGGCTTAGCTGTCCAGTGCACACTTAATGGCTTGTCTACCTAGGCATCGTAGGGCAGTAGTAGCCACAAGAATGTTCCATCCAATATTCCAAGGCAGCACGGTGGCTCAGTGGTTAGCACTTCTTCCTCACAGCAAGAAGGTTCTGGGTTCGAATCCAGGTCGTGTGGAGTTTGCATGTTCTCCCTGTGTTTGCGTGGGTTTTCTCCGGGTGCTCCGGTTTCTTCCGTCGACTACAGTTGAAAATTAGCTAACACTGGCGCATTTACAGAAATGTTGATTAATGTGCATTGTCCTAATCAAAATGCAGTTAGCGTGTGTCTTACTTTTGTTTGCGAGTTACTAACTTGATTACTCAATAATAATTTAACGTGAATACCTGAATGTTGAAATGGCTGAAATAGCCCATCCCTACTAGTGTCCGTGATGAATTAGTGAAGCTCAATGCTTACCTGTTCAGAAGAAAACTAGCCAACTCGGTATCTGTCTTAAAGTCCTTTTTGGGCTCTAAGCTGTCTCCAGCTTTGAAATGCATCTCCAGTATTAATTGTTGTATGACCAGTCTGGATTGTCTTCTTCCTGTTTTTCATGTCAGGCCTCTCATTCTGTCTCTCTCTCTCTCTGCAGTGTGTAATATCTTTAGTAATATTATAAACATAATCATATAAAAAGGATCCGTATTCTGGCTGAGCTCTGGAATTTGATATGACTGAACCATGTTTATGATCACATCCATTACCCCCCATGATGGTTCAGCAGAATGTGTCATAGACATAAATAACAGACGAGCAGGTGTACTTTTTCGGATCTTTAGTTTTGTGTAAATAATACACCAACAATACATATTTTATATAGTTTTGAGAAAATTAAAAAGAACTTCTTCCTCTTAAAAATAACTCTTCCTTATCTTGGCAATATCTTGGCAGGGACATGGTGTATCCTGAACTCACTGGCCTGTCCCCGGCACGGGACTGGTTTTAAATAACTTCACAGAACACAATGTAACGACACTCCTCCGATCGTGGAACCGGCAGCCCTGTGCTGTAATGTTTTCTGAAAGTTTTGTGACAATTTTCATTTCATTTCATTTATTGTTTATCTCGAACAGTCAACAATGTTGCAAAAAAAAATTAAAAATTAAAAATGAAAACCCCAAAATTCTGCAAACGCAAACAGTCAGAATATTTTGAATGATTCAATTCAATTGTATTCAATTCAATTTCATTTATAGTATCAAATCATAACAAGAGTTATCTCAATACACTTTACAGATAGGTCTAGACCACACTCTATAATTTACAGAGACCCAACAATTTCCCACAAGCAAGCATTTGGTGCGACAGTGGCGAGGAAAAGCTTCCTTTCAGGCAGAAACCTCAGACAGACCCAGGCTCTTGGTGGGCAGCCATCTGCCGCTGCCAGTTTGGACACAGACACTGATACAGATATAAAGGTATAGAGAAATATGATTAATAATAATTATAGCAGTTGGAATGATGAACAGTGGCAGTTAACAATAAAGATAGTGGAACTATGACTAGAAATAATAATTGTAGCAGTTCAGGGCGTAGCGGGGCGATGCCGGGCATAGTAGGGCATAGCAGGGCGTTGTGGGGCGTTGTGGAGCGGTCCCGTAAATGAACGTTGTTACAGAAATTATGCTTGACATTGATAATAA
This sequence comes from Sander lucioperca, assembly GCF_008315115.2. Classification (NCBI taxonomy): domain Eukaryota; kingdom Metazoa; phylum Chordata; class Actinopteri; order Perciformes; family Percidae; genus Sander; species Sander lucioperca. The sequence continues at coordinate 6,505,240 of NC_050196.1, read as the reverse complement.
AATATCGGAATTTTTGTATCTTCGATAATAACATAATAAAGTGACTGATTTTAGCACCCTAGTCTGATACTCTTTTACAAAGAAGACAAAGAAACCTTATATTACCAAGTCTGATTTATGGTCTAAAGGAGTAGTTGGTAACACTTTATTTATAGAGGTGTGCATAAGACTGACATGACACTGTCATAACCATGACATGACACTGGTCATGAACATGAAGGAGTCTCTATGAATGTTTATGACTGTTGCCAGTAAGTGCCATTTGGTAAATTATGACGTATGCAAAGTTAGCATTATTTAAGATGACAGCTGTCATGTCAAGGTTAGGATGGTGTCATGTCAGTCTTATGCAGACCCCTTCAAATAAAGTGTTACGAAATAGTTTCATATTTTGGGGAATACACTTTTTCGATACCACTCTCATATCTGCCTGTTTAATACGATGCTACAGCCAGCAGCCGCTTAGCTTACCATAAAGACTAGAAACTAGCTAGCTTGCCTGGCTCTGTCCAGATTTAACAGTCTGACTAACATCACCTCTCAAGCTCACTATTTAAAACGTTCTATCTCTTTTGTTTAATCAGTGCAAAACATTCTCGCGGTGACAAGACTCTAGGAAGCTGAGCATAACGTTCAATGTTATAGTCTGTGTTTGTCTTTCCAGACAGTCCACCTTAATGTCAATCTCTGTCCCCTGTATCTGTTTTTGCTACTGTCTGAGATACTGCCTCTCCTTATAAAGCCATGATGCCGCATAGTGAGACACACACCAATACACACACTAGCACATCTATGCGTTGCCTGTATGTTGTTCATTGTAAGCAAACCTGCGCCACATAATTCTGCAAATCATTTATATGCACTAATACATCAAATATCTTTTTGGCCCCATTTTATTTGAGCAATTTGTATGAACTTCTGTTATTTTATCCTGAACTGGTTGTCCCCAAACATAACTAATGTTTGTTCTCTGGAAGGTAAAAGGCCTAGAGGTTCACAAGATGATTGTCAGAATAATCATATTTCCAGTGAGCCTGTTTATTATCATCTTCAGCCTGCTAGGGGTTCAGGGAAGTCCTGCAGTCTGGAACTGCCTACTAACATACTGAATTTGCAGGCTTATAGGAAAGATTGACAAAGCCATCAAGCAGTAAACTGCTCAGTAGAGTTGGCTGTCAAGTAGCTGGCTATCCCACTTCAAGCATCAATGACACAGATGACAGTCACAAATTAACCCATGCAAATGCCTTTTAGCATCTTTATCCCGAAGAAACCTCTAATTCACATCTTTCCTTCTTTTTCAACCTGCTACTGACATTTGTCTTTGTGTCTCATGTGTGGAACGTGTTAAATGACTCCTGGTGAAACTGAGCTAATGCAAAACAAAATCCAAACTCTTAGGGAGGTAATGGGGAAAATCACAGGTTGGGTAGCTCCTGGGAAGTAAACCTGCTTGAGATACAGGAATGAAGCATGAAGAAATAGGACAATAAATAGACTTTTATGTGTTTATAGGTCTCATTGCCGTTCTAGCTACAGGCAGACCCTTGTAACGGCTGCTGCCCACCATCTCTAAAAGGACCCAATGAGCCAGAAAATGTTTTCAAGAGCAAAGAAGGAACCACTTGTCCCTGTGGTACTCTCTGTATGGCTGTGTGTGTGTGTGTGTGTGTGTGTGTGTGTGTGTGTGTGTGTGTTTTTTGGAGCGGATGGGTTTCTGTGTTCTGTGTTTCTGTGTAGTTCAGTCTCCTGGGGGTTAAACTGAGTCCTAGAAATGTTTTCCCTCTTTCCATCTTGCACTCTTTTATTCCTCCATCCACAGTGCTCTCAATCTCTCTCTCTCTCTCTCTCTCTCTCTCTCTCTTAGTAATAGGCAGGAGGCTGCCTTCAGGCAGATGTTATTTCTTAAGCAACTGCAGCTATCTACTCTCAGTACAACACACAAACTCACACGCTGAAACTTTACAGATGAATTAACCATGACGTCACTGCTGTAGAAATAATAAACAGGAACAGCAGTGGCATGAAATATCTTTCTAATGATGAAATTGTCACTGCATAAGTTTAATAAATTGAGTCTATGATTGAATTAGAGCACACACACGCACGCACGCACGCACGCACGCACGCACGCACGCACACACACACATACAGATCTGCTTGGACAGTCAAGGAACTAACAAAATGAGACTTGCTGGCTTGCATCCCTTGCTGTTTATCTATGCAACGGTCTTCACATTTGTAAATTTTACCATTTTATACTTAGTTTACATACAGATCTCAGTAATCAGTTCAAGCTGTGTGCTGCTGCTGTAATGTGTAACTTACAATATAAATTACAATATAAATTGTCCTGATGTGACAAAAACATAATTGATAATTATTAGCATTACTGGTAGTAATATGATAGAAACTGATACTGTAGATTATTTGGACAGGCCCACATTCCTTTAATTTCCCCTCTGGAGACATTGCTTGAGTATCTTCTGACATGATATACACAAATATAAACCTACCTGACTAAAAACAGCTTGAGGTTACCCTGGTGACACTAGATGAGACTGGACGAGGTGTGATTAAACAGACTAGTTTAGCCTCAGAATTCCTTTTCATCGTTTGGTGCACTGTTTAATTGAATTTTTGGTTTCATTTTGTGGTGTCATGACTAAGTGAGGTTACAGCACACTGAGCGCTAATTTTGACTTTTCTGCTTGTAGAAAAAGACTGCATTAAGAGGGGACGAAATGCAACTCTTTGAAAACACGCTGTTTGTTTCATACTTGTGTCCATTAAAAAGAAGGAAATGTTTGCAGGTATGCTTGTGAAGTTTGTCAGGCAAAATGCACTTTACAATTTATACAGCTTATACCAAATAGGTTTTCTGTTAAATACAGGCAAATATTGTGTCTGCATTGGGTCTGTTGGGGTTAAAACACAGAATCAGCACCCTTATATGTTTGAGTACTGAGCAATGGTCTACAAGCAATTCTGTAATGATGGTGGCTGCATACCTGGCAATTTGAATGCATGGTAGTTACTTGTGAGAAGTAAGTCACAAACAAATTAATACTGGCCTGTAGGAGCTCTAAACATGCATGGTTATAGGCACTGTTTCTTTAATTTTCACTGTTTTATGCATCAACTGTTACCAATCAAGTAAGCCTTTTCTCATGTTGAAGTAGAAATCCTTGAAGGGCTCTTTTATCCTCATCTTTCTTAGGGCATAACATTTGAAAACGTTAATGGATGATGTTAGATAAAAGATTCTGTTGTGCTTTGTCTGTGTCAAGAGTAATTAAATGTACTTGAAGATACAAGAGGCAAAGAATAACACACTTTATTTGTACAGCCCCATTTTATACAGATTCAAAGTGCTTTACAGATGACCGACAAGCCAATAAGACAGTACAAATATAAACAGAGAAACAATTTGTCCCATGCATGCACATGAAACATAGAAATGACAAAAATGAAAATAGACCAATGAAATAGAAGTCAAAAAGAAAAAAAAATGGATTAGAGGCATTAAAAACATTCTAAAACATCAATATGATAACATTGATTTAATTAACAGGTTTTGAATAATGGCCAAAAGCCAGCCTAAATGGGTTGTTATACGTTAATGTCAAATCTTAATAATAAAAAATGAGGTTTACCCAAGAGAAAACGAGATTTGACCCATTTAATGTGGTTTCTTTTCCGCAAACCTGTAACAGCAAAACTAAAATTGTGTTTCTTCCAAATGGTTATACTTTAGACTGCCATATGAACCACGAGTTGAAAACCAAAAGTCTGAAGCCAACGAAACGGGGAGAGAGAGTGGAAGAAGGTCAGTTGGAGAAAGTGTTTAGTCAAAGCGTTGAATAGAGTTCCAGGAAGTAGTTTGTTCTTCTCCACTCTGCCAACGTAATCGTCTCTGGCTCGCACATTTTCCACTGCCTTGGCCAACTCTTTCTCTAACACACACACACACACACACACACACACACACACACACACACACACACACACACACACACACACACATTCAACTGGGCACAGATAGACAGTAACACATGTGGACACACACACCAGTGGACATGCAGGCTTTTGAAACGTGCATACTAGGTCTGGCAAACTACCTCATTCTCACACACACACACACAACAGTCTGCTCTTAGCTACGATTGGAAGCTCTGCAGGCCTGTGTGTTTGTATGTGTGAGGAAGCTGAGCCTTTAGCCACCAGTGATGCCAGTGGCACCAAAACAATGTGATCATTATTGGACTTGACACAAAGCCACGAGAAGAGGAAGAGCAGGCAAAACATAGAAACAGAACTCACAGAATATACAAAGTAGCTTTTACCTGCTTTGTTCAAACATTTCTCAAAGAACTAGGATTTGACTTATAGGGGACACAGGCGGTCTAAATATAATAACGCAATTTTTATATTATACATTATACATGGAAAAATAACATGTTTCAAACTACCGGGATTCTGTTCTGTATTTCCATAGTGAAATACATTAATGTAAGAAAATAAAGTAGCTGCATCTTCTATACCTTTACTAGATTAGGGTTATGATCTATTCTGAACAGTGTATTTCTATATAGGCGATTGGGTTCAACAGCAACAGGAAACAGTTTCTCAGCCTGACTACCCTCTCCTGCACTTTCTCTCGCTCCTATTCTCTGTGGTCTTTGTTCTTTGGGGTTCCCCTCAGTAATTACTATGCTGAGTGGCCCCAAAAACAACAACAGTCCACTGTGGCTGCATGTCAAGGCAGGATACTAACTTTTCTGCTCAGTGGCCTCAAAGACAAAGCCAGCCCTGTCTAATCATCTGTTTACTTCCCTGTGAGTATTTCTTGTCAGGTCTGGGAAAAGTGTAACTGGATGGCATTTTCTATATTGTGATGAAAAAGGACATTGAACCTCAAGTGAAGCAATGTTACACCTGCTAAGCAGGATGAGAGACCTAGTCTTGTGTGCAATATTATTATAAGTAAAACACAAAGTTAATACCTCTGTATGTGTGGCTGTATCTTTCTAGGAACCCTCCAAGTGTTCCCTGGAAGAAACAAACCCAGTTATCATTAACCAACGTGGGTGAAACCAGATATAAGGAGCTTTCTAAATGTGGCTGAGGGAGCAAGATCTACTTTGATCACCCGAGGTCCTTGGGAACTAAGCATCTCCAATTACTATCTTTTTTACTAATACTGAATAATTTCAATGCAGCAAAATGACAAATGCCAGCCTTTGTTTTAAACTTTGATATTGTTTGATTTTTGTTTTTTTAATTTATGAAGGAAAAGTATTAAGACATACACTCTCTACAAGCACACTCTTTGAGCAAATTTAGGATAAGCTGGTTGATTTACCCTTTGTGTCACCCGCTACATTTTTAGGATTTTACAGTGCCACGTTCATGACTTGGATTTATTTCAGCAATAATATAGTAAAATAGTAACATAAGAACAATGCTAAATATTAAAAGATAATCCAATAAAGCCAATGTTTTATTTCAGGGCACCAATGATGCACATATTCAGTACCTTTCACTTTGTTTTCAGTTTTCTGTTTGCAGCTGTTGTGTAACTGGCTTTAACGGTTAAGGTTTTGGAAAACCCTTCTCGTTCCTGGTAGTAGGCTGGTAAACTCGGTTAGAGGCCACCGGGGGAAGAGAAAATAAGATTTAATGGCCATTTTAGCCTGGGTGAGCCCAGATGAAATAAGATTTGAGTGTCATTTCTTGATATCAATCCCAGGGCCAAAGCAGATAAGCGATCAAAGATCACAAATTACAGGAAATATAAATTCAGTGAGAAGATGATGGAGAGGAGAGAGCAGAGGGGGAGAAGACTGAATGCTATGTTGTGGTGCTGTGAGTGGAAGGATTGATGTAAGGCACAGACTAATCTGCTTCAGCATTAAACTTAAAGTTAAAGTTTAGTAAAATCCACAAGCTTTTGCTCATTAAATTAATGTCATGTTAAAGCTTTATTGCTTAACTTTTTGATATTAATGACTATAGCTTTAAGTCATCTGACTGCAGCTAAAGACTGGTATCTATGCGGTGTGTCGCTAATCTCTTGCTAGTGGGGCTGGGTACTGTATTTATAACTGTAAAAGATTATTTTCATTGTTTTATCTGCAATTCATTAGTTTATAAGTTTTTGCAATTAATCAGTTAATTGTTTGGTCCATAAAAATCAAATACATCAATCAAAATATTGAAAAAAAAAAGCCAGATTTCCAGTCCAAAATAGGGCTGCAACTAACAATTACTTTCATTATTGATTAATCGATTAATTGTTTTGATAAAATGTCAAATAATTGTATTTTTAATGTTAGAAGATGTGAAAAATACCCATCACAGTTTCATAAAGCATAAGGTGATGTCTTGAAACTGCTTCGTTTGTCTGACAAACAGACCAAAGCCCAAATATATTCAGTTTCCTATGAAATGAGGTAAAGAGAAGCAGCAAAAATGAACAATTGAGAAGCTGTGAGTTTTTGGCATGTTTGTACCAAAAGTAGCAAATATGTGCAGTTAATTGTAAGATGTGTGCTTTGCTGTGAAAAACTAATGGTTTAATTGTTTCATTGATCAATTGTTTCAGCTCTAAAATATATTTGTAGTTGTTTTCAGGGGAGCGATATGTGAAAAAAGCAGAGGGGGGGGGGATGTTTTTTGATGATGCACAACAACAAAAAAAACGTGCAAGAATTAAATTCCCCTTTCAATACCATGGATATAGTGCCAGACAAGCCAAACACTTAAATATGCACTTCATTATTCAATGGAAAACACAGCGCTTTCAAGCCGTAGAGCAGAGTTCACTTCACGGTGAAAACAAAATACTTTCACCCAGGAAACGCTGGTTCTTTCCTCGGGAATGTCTTAATCCAAACCACAATCTTTTTCCTAAACTTAACTAGTCGTGTTGGTGCCTAAACTTAACTGTCATCGCCGCATGACGCTCACTTTTTCTGGCTAAACTCCACTACCAGGGCCCCTGAAAGGGCCGTCATCTGGCGGTGCCTGTACCCGGCTCACGATCACCTATTCGCGGCTAAACAACTGCCGCTGGTAGCCGGCATCCCGGAGCTCTGTAGTGGCTATATACAACCAGCAACTGCCGCTCGGATGTTATCGTTCTATGGCACTATAGACTGTTCATGTTACAGGGCTTTACTTAGTTTAAATACTTCTATTTTAGGTATATAATACAGGCATGCAAACTCCGTTTTGAAACCAAAATGGGTCACCTACGTGATTTGTGCAGTTCCAATGAGAAAAATATTTGAGGGGGTAGGAGGGGGTGGTCTGGTCCGGCCACAATTTTATAATGAACTAAAAATATGTTTACATCTACGCCACCCCGAATAAACACCAACGACGGAACCCCGACACCGCTTTACATGCGCACGCTCACACACAGACATGCTAGGTGACATGCACTGTAAAGTTCACGGCTTGATCCGAGACCTAGACCTTATTATACATCCATGTCCCGAGACTCACTGACAACATTGTTTCTGGTAAGTAACGTTAAAACTAACGACACAGTATCCACTGCAGTTATCCACTAGTCAAGACACACTTTTATCATTATCAATGCACGACAGCAAACGGATAGCGTTACTGAAGAAGTTATCATTGATAATTAACATGATCATTTACTAATGTTAGCTAAGTTAATGTAAGTTACTTGTTAGCTAACGACGCTAGCTGACAGTCTCCTCTCCAGCTTGTCATGACAAACGATGTGTAACGTTTGTAATGTTATATCTTGTTAAATTACGTTAGCTTACGTTAGCCGATTTTCCACCGGTGTTTGTGTCTTTGCAGTGTAGGATGAACAGTGTTTGGCTTCCCCTCTTGCCCTAAACGTTAACTAACTTACATGACAAACTACATAACGTTAATCTTCTTATCGAAAATATGAGTACTGACAGTGTGCTCCAATTACACCTTGTGCCTTAACAGGCTGCAGGTCTCTATCAATGGGTCAAGCCCAGAGGACATTAGAGCTGTTCTTCTCAAAGCCCAGGAAGATTAAATGTCGAAAATCAGACTGCTAGGTTTGTCAAAAGGGAGGTAGGGAGAGTTAGAAAATAATATATCTCATTGTCCACCATGACAAGTCGTCTGTTTAACTTCAGACAGTGAGCTGGATTACCTTTACTCTTTTGCCCAAGTAAAGTATATTTGTAATTTATTTTCGCCATATGTCAGGTATCATCCAGTAGAAACTATTTTAATTCAATAGCTGTTAATTTATTTGATCTGCTGCACACACGGATCAATAGACTTAGAATTAAAAATTATGTCTAATGGATGTTTGTTAGGTTTAAGTGATGCTTTTGACTTAAGCTGGAGACCATCTTGCCTATGCTGTCTAACAGCATGGTCTAATAACTTGTGAGTGTAATGCTTTACTTCAGAATGATATTTTCATCCTTTGACACTAGATTGTCAGGGGTCCGCCGTATCCTTCTCACCATTTTTACCCATGACCTGTTTGCATGCCTGATAATGGTCTATTGTTGAAGTAGCATTAATCACTTTGAGGGGGGGGGGGGATACATTTTGTCATCATCATCATAAATGCTCACATAGTCCCATTCATCAGGTGCTGCAGTGTGCACATTAGATACGTGTATGTTAAGAAGGATGTGTGTTTATGAAAAGAAATAATTATAGCAATAGATGTATAGGCCAGGTACCCTTTGGCAAAACAACTTGGCACCCAGGGACCACACACACACAAGGGCCATTTCTCTTGTGTACTGTGTGTCATGGCTACAGGGGGGAGGGGAGACGTGATCACGCCTTGGGACTGACTCAAAACAAGAATAATGATTCTTGCTGTAATTATGAAATATAGCTATACAGCCTGAGGAGAGGAATGTGGGGAACGGAAGATGTTGCAGTAAGAGATGGAGAGAAGAGGAATTGGAACACAATGGAAAAGGAATTAAGGGACGAAAAAAGGATGCAAGGATGCTTGGAGGCAAATGTCTGGAAAGAAAAAGGAGGAGGTGAGGATAAGAAGACAGCCTCACCTGGGGGCAAACAGATATGAGCATGTGTGACATGAAGCCGCAGCTCCAGGGAGAGGCAAGAGAGCATTAGTGACAACAAGCCTGTTCAACCACAACCAGAGGTGTAACTTCAAATATGTTCACGTAGAAGCAATTAAAAAAAAACATATTTCTCTCCAGACAGTGTGTTTCACTCCATGAGAGCTTCGTTTTTGCCTTAATTATGAAATATGGCCTCATTAATTGTAATACAGCTTCAGGAGATAAAATGAAGGCGTTAGAAAGCATTGAAGCAAAGAGGCAGCGGAGGAGGAGATAGAGAGACTCAGAGGATGAAAGGAAGAAAGCAAAAAGAGGAGCAGGTGTGAATAATGTGTTTGAAAGCAGATTCACACCTCGGGGGGCGAACAGGGGCCATTATTTATGTTGCAATGATTATATAGAGCATCTCTCATCTTCATATCTCACCTTCTAAACATAGATCCAGTGAACTGTCTAAACTAAATCATTGCACTAGACATAGTGCATTGGGGTTAACCAAAGCAATACTTATACAATACAATATTATTTAAAACCAAATTTAAATAGAACTTCTTCTACCTTATCTGTTTGTGTCGACAGGAGACTGCTGCTTTATTTTAGGACACCTTGTGTATATTATTTATCTGCTGTAGGGCTGAAACTAATATAATAATGTTTTTATGCTGATCATATTTTAGTTTTTAGTTTTAGTTTTACTTGATCATAGACCCAGAACAGTTTAAATGTTGTTAAATAGTGTAAGATACCATCAAAGTATCCCAGGCCCCCAGTTGACATATTTAAATGGCTTGTTTTGCCAAATATATTCAATATACCTATCATAGAAGAATAAGGAAATCAGCAAATGTTCACATTTGAATCATTGAATCTTTTGGCATTTCTGTGTTAGAAACAAATATTTAAACAAAGAATCGATTATCAAAATGGTTGCTGATCACAAGCTGTTTTTTATTGGTTGCACATTCAATTACAATAGACGATCCAAAAAAAGGGGTCCTTCTGTAAGTAATTTTGGGGTAAAATTTGGTTTTGAAGAATTCTACAAGCGGCAATACCACAGGCCAAGCAATCGGCCCGTTCTAAACAGGCACATTTTCAACGGGCACTGTACTAGTTGTATTAAATTGCTGTGAGCTGTAAATTCACCATTTCTAAGAAGAAGGCAGAAGATAACGTCATCTTGGAGCCTGACCCGGCAAAGTGAGCTCTCTTCGTTCGTCTCACTTAGACCAGGTTGTGTAAGTGTGCTAATTTATAACACTAAACTGAGTTTATGTTATCTAAACTGTTAAGACAGTCGTGAAGTGAGGATGACGTCAGTAGGCACCTGTGTTTTTCATCAGATCATGATAAGATATATCAGATACAATCTAATGTGAAATCAGTTAGACTAAAATGACAGAATTATTGGTTTTGGCAAGGCTAGATTAACTGAAATGTTTAATTTGATAATATAAGGATTTGGGGGCCCCAGGCAAACAGCTTCTCGCTTTACTTTTTACCCTTTCTCTGACTGGGAATGTTTGTATTGGCAGTGGTAGAAGAAGTCAACCCAAAATGTTTTTTTTCTTAAGTAAAACTATTAACTATTAATAGTAAAACTGTTAATACCGCACAGTACAAGTCCTGCATTCAAGTGTTTACTTCAAGTGAAAAGATAGGCATTATATCAGCACAATGTTAACGTCTGTTTAAGGTGGAGCTTTCAACTCTAATTTAATGCTGAATGAATAATAATCCATCTTATTTTAATTGTGAGATTTTGTGAGTAAAATCTGAATCTGCCATGTAACCAGTAGGGGAAAGAGAAGAGAAGTGGATGAGCACATAAGGAGAGATGGGGAAAAGGAGGGGATGAAGGAAAAAGGGGAAGGAGAGAATGTATTATTCTGGTTTCTAATGATTTGGTTTGGGCGCTCTGGGCGAAGAGTTGCTGCGGCTCTGTGATTATTGAAGGGATATAACATATCTCTAATCTTTTATCTTATGAAAGTGCGGAGTTGTGTGTGCATGTTTGCATTACATCAACTCTTCCTGAGAAATCTGAGATTTTCTTTTCTCTCATGGAAAGTGTTGTCAGACTGTCAGAGGTGGCAAAAGCATCTGTATGTGAGAGAGAGAGAGAGACAGTTAGGAGCTCACTGAGGTTTTTTCATTTGCTTACTGTTAAGTCTGTTTGGTAATTATCATATCCACCATCTGCTACAGAGCATATAATAAGTAGGAGACAGAGCAGCACTGCCAAGAGGAGATGGAGGGAGAGAGAAAACACAATGGAGAGACATCCAGAGGGGGAAGGGAGGAATAGATGAGCGGAAAGCATGTCAGTGTGGTAGCGCATGTGTCTACCTGTGTTTGTTTATGTATGAGTGTGGCTGCTTGCATTGTGTCACTGCATACATTTATGCATATGTGTGTGTGTGTGTGTGTGTGTGTGTGTGTGTGTGTGTGTGTGTGTGTCTCTGTGTGTCTCTCTCTGTGTGTGTGCAGCATGGTGGGTGGGTGCGGTGGGTACAGCAAAAGCTATTTATAGCAGCTGCCTCACCTAGCTGTTAGCAGTGTGTTTAATAGGAACCGAGAGGCATCATGGGAGTCACAGTAAAACGGAGCCCTGCCTCACAATGTTATGTCACAACTCACCCCACCTCTCTCCCACTGTCTTCCTCTATTCTTCCTCAGTCTGTGCTAAATTGATGAAGCTGAATAGTGAATAGTGTTTCAAACATGCCTTCAAATGGTTAGTCTCTCTGCAGTGCCACAACAACGTGTGCTTCCTGCCAAATTAAAAATCATGCCACTATTTGAAAAAAGCAGACTGTCAGAAGACTTGCTTCAGAAAATGATTGGTCCCCTTGTTAGCATGGTGTAAAGACAGTGAATGATTATTTTGGGGAGGTTAAGGATTAGTGTTTGAATTACTTTGAAAAAATCACTTTTTGGGGGATTTGGGGTGTTATTTTGTGTCTCTGGAAGCACCAGAGACACAAAAATCCCCAAAAAAGTGATTTTTTCAACTTGGAAAAAACAAACATCCATGCTGTTTTGAGTGAGATACGGGTTTCTGAATGTAATCTGCCTTCAGTCTCCGGGTGAGCTGTTCAAAATCTGCAGGGTTTTCTACGTCACTAGCCGAAACGTGGGGGCTAAACCATGCTAGCGGTTAGCCCCCTCGTTCTCAATGACAAAACACTGCTACAACACACACGAGTTCACCATAATCTACAAAATAACTACTTACTTGTCCTTGTTCTGAAGGTATTCCACGCAAAGTTGGAAGTGCACCCTCGTTTAGAAGAAGTCTCCCGGCTAATCCTGCCTTGTGCAGACTGAAGTTAGAGAAACAGCTAGCTAGCTGATGTGATCCTTACCTAGCTACTGCGCATGTGCGAATCCCAACAAAGCTGGTACAGAAGTAGGATGTCTCACTCTGTAGCTAAAACAGAGACCTGAACACACAAGGTGAAAAGAGGAGCTACAGCAATGTGCAGTACAACAAAAATATGGTGTTTTTTGAAAATTAAACCATATAAACCTATTCTGGTACAACCTCTAAGTAAAATTATGAACCTGAAAATGAGCATAATATGAGCACTTTAAGAATGTGACAGAACGTGTGGGAAATATCGTTTTTTTCCTATTCTCGCACTGAAAACCAGACATATTTTGGGCTCTGCAAACCACAAAAGGATACCTGTGAGCCAAGCCCCTTTTTAAATTTTAGATTATTTATAAAGTTTTATAGGGACCGGGATCCAGAGAAAACTCAAATTAAGCAACAGTGTGCCATACAGTACAAAATGGCCAGGTCTGCCTTCCCCAGTTCTGCCATCATTTTTCACTCTGTTTCACTGGAGTTATCGCAGGAACAGAAGGCAAAGTTTAGTTTAGCAACAACTTTGTGATTACAACTAACAGTTCCTACCTGAAATTTAGGACGGAGTCCAGTGTTCATTGGTCACTTGCAACGGCACAGCAATTTAAGTACCTTTCAGAGCCTTGCATTGAGGTTTTGTTCACCCGTGCAAAGTAGCAGTTACAATACATCTTATGTCTTTTAATGTGTTTTGCCTTATTCATTACCTAGCTTAACTAACATAACTAAATTACTATATACCGTATTGGTTGAAGTGGACTAGATTTGTCTCACACAACTAAACGTGGGTAGATGTGAAAATCTGATTCTTTTCTTTCTATATTTTCAAAGGTTTTTCTGATTACTGGCACTCATTGAGAATGACAGCTATTTTTAACCACTGAAAAGTAGTTTTTTGTTGCACTTTGAATGGATGGAGTACAGAATGATTGGTGTCTCTTTGAAGCTGTTTCAAATGGCCTCAAGAGTGGACACAATACTTAAAAGGTATGATAAAGAAGCAGGCGCTACTCTTTTGTATTTTAATGAAAAGGACAGAATGGATTAACTAATTAGCTAAATTAATGTATTCAAATTAAAAACTACACAAACCCCAAAAAGGATTGAAAGCATTTTAATCAGTGTTGCTGACGTGAAAAACTAAAGGAAGAAGGGGTTCCTGCCAAGTGTGTCTCACTCGCAATTCTACCTCATCTGCAGATGAGTGGTTCTCAATCATATTGGTCAAATGAGTCTCTCTTTGCAAATTGTATTGGCAAAAGGTTTGTTGCTAAATTAAAAAGTGAATTTAAAGTTGTTGGACTTGTGTGTGTGGGTGGCTGGGTGTCAGTTTGTATTACAGGGGACAGAAACAACCTTGGGCACAGCAGGATGTTAGCATGGGTACAGTGTTTATCTATAGCCATATATAACTAAAGGTCAATATTGAATATTAACCCTCTCATAAATGATCTCAAAGGCACCTTTGTAGTTTATGATTTCATATAGTCAGTGGTGTGTAACCAAGTGCATTTGATCGAGTAAGTAGTTAAGCTACTTGTTCTTGAGTATTTTCATTTTATGCTACTTTTTGTTTTACCTCAACTCACTACAATTCAAAGGGAAATGTCTTTTTACCCACTATTTTTGAAAGCTGCTGTACAAAGATTTTTCATACAAAACATGTGATGCATATTTATAGATTAAAATACCCAACACTATATGAAATACCCAATTACAATTAGCTCCTCCTTTACCAATTAGGACAGTAAAATGCTACTTACACATGAGTGTAATAACAATCTTTTGACATAATAAAATAACACACTTTCTTACTTTTAAGTACATTTTGCTGATAATACTTATGTACATCTACATAAGTATTTTTACAGTATGTTATTGCTACTTTTGCTTAAGTACAAGCTCTGCATACTTTTCCACCCCTGCATATAGTTTGCGTGACAACTTGTAAACTGTCATGGCAGCAGAAAGGTGCAGATAAAGCTTTTATGTTATAATCTTCACACTTGTTTCTGGTGCTGATGCAAAAGAAGGTGTCTCAGACTCTTTCTCAGCCACATTTGCAACTGGAACATTTGTCTCTGATCTGGTTGATTGTCGCACTTGTATAGGTAAGTGAACTGGGGTGTTGAAAAGTGTATCTGAAGAATCTCCACAAGACAGTTCTGCAGGCACTGTAGGAGTCTGTAGTAGTTGATCCACGTGCCTTCTCCAGACACTATCAGCGGTTTGGACTGTAAAGGATACTGGTCCAGTTTGTGCAAAGACAGTTGCAGGAACCCACGTATGTTCGCCTCTGTAGTTCCTGGCCAACACAGATTCTTCAGAAGTGAAAACTCTCTCTTTAGTCTGATGTTCTCTTTGCATAATCTGCTTCTCTTGTTGCTTTTGAACAGTGTCCTTTACTGCTGATGGTTTCAAGAAATCAGAAGTGGTGTGCAGATCTCTCTTTAACATCAGACTGGCAGGAGATGTCTTTGTTGTTGCATGTGGACTGTTTCGGTATTTTTGCAGAAATTTGTGCAGTCTCTGATGCAGTGTTCCTTGAACTTTTGAAGCTTTCAGTGCCTGTTTCATTGTCTGGACCAACCTTTCTGCAAGGCCATTTGTTGCAGGATGGAGCTGACTTAATGTGTTGCACTCCATTAGCTTGCAGAGATGCATTCATTTCCTGTGAGGCAAGTGGAGGTCTATTGTCAGAGACTGTGTAGGTGATCCGAAAATACATTTCTCCTAACCTCTCTATTGTCTTCTCAGTGGTGCTTGACCTCATGTTAGCCACTTCGGGCCATTTACTGTGTGCGAAAACAGCTACAAGAAACAATATGTCTTCGAATGGACCTTCAAAATCAATGTGCACACGATGCCATGGCTCTCTGTGGGAACTCCAGGGATGAAGAACATGCTCGTGGCGGATTATTTTGAACCTTTTGACAAGATGAACAACTTTTAGCTATCTCTGCAATCTGTTTGTCCATGTTTGGCCACCAAAAATAGCTTCTCGCTATCTCCTTCATTCTCACTATTCCACTGTGTCCTGCATAAAGTTGCTGCAATACTTTCGTTCGGAGTGACAAGGGAATAATCACTCTCCTTCCCCACAGCAAACATCCTGACTGAACTGACAGTTCTGAGCGTCTTCCAATGAAGGGATTTAAGTTTGCATCATCACCACCAGGTTTGCCCTTGACAATCATGTCCATGACGGCAGACAACACAGGGTAATTTCTGGTCTACTTTTTTACCTGAACAGCTGAAACAGGTGCTTTTTCTATCTCTTTGGGGTTAGAAAAAATATAATAATATATTTGGGGTGGCGGTGCGTCCACAATGGCTGTGGGTTTTGATGGTGCAGTGTGTAGCCCCTTAGCATCAATCACATGCCCCAAGTATTCCACAGGTGTTGGGAAAAACTACAACATTTTCTTGCGAACTCTCAAGCCGTATTCTTCCACTCTCTGAAGAGTTGCATCCAAGTGGACAGGATATCGTCAAAGGTAGCACTGCACTCCCTGCAACCTGCTGAGGATTTGATCCATAGCTCGTTGGAATAGTGCCGGAGCTGATGTGATACCAAAAGGCAGTCTGCGGTATCTGAAAAGTCCTTTTTGTGTATTAATAGTCAGCATTTCACGTGACTGTTCTTCCACATGCATTTGTAAGTAAGTCTGATTGAGGTTGATTTTGCGGCATTTTTGTCCCCCACTTAGTCCAGCAAACAAGTCATCATATAGAGAAAAGGGGATTCTGCTCCGCTGTTAACACAGGATTTAGTGTTACCTTAAAGTCTCCACAGGTCCAGATTCCCCCGTCCTTCTTTGGAACTGGAACGATGGGCGTGGCCCACTCCCTGGTTGTCACAGGCTCCAGAACCCCATTCTTGACCAGAGCTTCCAGGTCTGCCTCCACCTGGGGTCAGATGGCGTATGGCACTGGTCTTGCTTTCATAAACACAGGTTTACAATCAGGTTTCACATGCAGCTTTACTATAATTTCTTTCATGCTGCCTAACTCATCTCGGAAAACCTTCTCATGCTTTTCCAGTATGGCCTGCAGGCGAGTGGAACTGTGTGACAGCTTCCTCACGCCTTGCCAGTCAAGCCAAATTTTCTTTAGCCACACATCCCCCATTATATCAGGATCATTTTTGTTAGTAATGTAAACTGGCAGCTTGGCAGTTTGGCCATTAAAGTTAACACCTCAGTCATTCCTTAATGGCAACTCAATGTCCAGTATATCCCTTAAAAACTGTGTCTGATGATCTGAGAAATGCTGCTGTAGATTTTGTATGACACTAGCGATGCCCTTGATCCTGTGTCTATCTGCGTCTTTACAGAATGTCCTTGCAGTTGCAGTCTGGCCCAGAAGCCTTATGAGCTTTCATCGACTTTCATTATCTGCACAGTGTTTACAGTCAACCCCTCTTCCTCTGAGGAATCATTTGTTTTGTCGTTACCGTGCTTAACTGTGCGAACATGTCTTTTCTTTTTGTGTTTTACAGGGTCTTTTTTACTCTGACTTTGAGCTTTTGTCTTTGCTCTTTTTGTTCCTGCATGCCCGCTCTACATGTCCTTTTTTCCCACAGTTGTGACAGTCGATCTCTTAACACCAACAGCCAGTTGGAAGGTGTCCTGATCTTCCACAGCGGAAACATGGCCCCTATGCAATTGCTTTGCCACTGCTGAGTTTATGCACTCTACCGGAAGCATATAATTGGTGAGCTTCTTTAGATGCCATTTCCATGGGCACACATGCTGCTTCATTTCTTAATGAAGCAGCAGGTGGTGATGGTGCAGTGGATATGACACGTGCCTTTGGTGTGGGAGATCTGGGTTTGATTCCCACTACGATACATCAACCAATGTGTCCCTGAGCAAGACACTTAACACATAGTTGCTCCAGAGGCGTGCAACCTCTGACATGTATAGCAATTGTAAGTTGCTTTGGATAAAAGCGTCAGCTAAATGACATGTAATGTAATGTAATGTAATCCACACACAAGCCTGTCTCTTAATGTGTAATTTAACCCTTGTATGGTGTTCGGGTCTGTGGGACCCGTTTTCAATGTTTGCTAAAAGAAAAATGATGCTATTTATTATTTCTTCTAACTCAAACTCATTGGCCGTGGCTCATTTTCTGTGAAGAACATAAAAGATAACTTATTTTCAATGACTGCACACGGTACACCCCCCCTACACATAACTATTACATATGAGGTGTTCGGGTCTACTGGACCCGAGTGTAATAATTGTGTAATAATTGTAGGTGCTATGAAACGTGTCCCCCTCCTAACTGGGACTGCTGTGTGTGTGTGTGTCTGTGTGTATATTATCTGTGCGTCTCTATGTGTGTCTGTGCGTCTGTATGTGTGCGTGTCTGAGTGTAGGTGTCTGTGTGTGGGAATGTTGTCTTTCTGCACCTGCTATTCCCACACAAAGTTACAAAATTGTTAAATTTCAAGTGCTTTCACCTGTTCTGATTAAGTTCTAAGAAATAAGCACCAATAATGATAAAAAATCTTGTTTCTATTTTTTTTTTTACCTTTTTTATAATTGAATTTCCTTGTTTTCTAACAAAAAACGAAAATGATCATATGATCATAAATGTGATCTCACAGGGGTAAATGGCAAATATGAACCATAAATGATGTATGTATTGTGTGTGTATATATATATATATATATATATATATATACACTCACCTTGAAGATTATTAGGAACACCCTACTAATACCGTGTTTGACCCCCTTTCGCCTTCAGAACTGCCTTAATTCTTCATGGCATTGATTCAACAAGCTGCTGGAAGCATTCTCTAGAAATATTGGCCCATATTGATAGGATAGCATCTTGCAGTTGATGGAGATTTGTGGGATGCACATCCAGGGCACGAAGCTCCCGTTCCACCACATCCCAAAGATGTTCTATTGGGTTGATATCTGGTGACTGTGGAGGCCATTTTAGTACAGTGAACTCATCGTCATGTTCAAGAAACCAATTTGAAATGATTTGAGCTTTGTGACATGGTGCATTATCCTGCTGGAAGTAGCCATCAGAGGATGGGTACATGGTGGTCATAAAGGGATGGACATGGTCAGAAACAATGGGCTGTGGCATTTAAACGATGCCCAATTGGTACTAAGGGGCCTAAAGTGATCCAAGAAAACATCCCCCACACCATTACACCACCACCACCAGCCTGCCCAGTGGTAACAAGGCATGACGGATCCATGTTCTCATTCTGTTTACGCCAAATTCTGACTCTACCATCTGAATGTCTCAACAGAAATCGAGACTAATCAGACCAGGCAACATTTTTCCAGTCTTCAACTGTCCAATTTTGGTGAGCTTGTGCAAATTGTAGCCTCATTTTCCTATTTTTAGTGGAGATGAGCTGCTGGTGTAGCCCATCCGCCTCAAGGTTGTGTGTGTTGTGGCTTCACAAATGCTTTGCTGCATACCTCGGTTGTAACGAGTGGTTATTTGAGTCAAAGTTGATCTTCTATCAGCTGGAATTAGTCGGCCCATTCTCCTCTGACCTCTAGCATCAACAAGGCGTTTTCGCCCACAGGACTGCCGCATAATGGAAGTTTTTCCTTTTTCAGACCATTCTTTGTACACCCTAGAAATGGTTGTGCATGAAAATCCCAGTAACTGAGCAGATTGGAAAATACTCAAACCAGCCCGTCTGGCACCAACAACCATGCCACGCTCAAAGTTGCTTAGATCACCTTTCTTTCCCATTCTGACATTCAGTTTGGAGTTCAGGAGATTGTCTAGACCTGGACAACACCCCTAAATGCATTGAAGCAGCTTCCAAGTGATTAGTTGATTAGATAATTGCATTAACGAAAAATTGAACAGGTGTTCCTAATAATCTTCAAGGTGAGTGTGTGTATGTATGTATGTATATATATATATATATATATATATATATATATATACATTGGTAATTGAGCTAAAGTAAACATCTGTTAAGTATTTTTACATAAATTGTTAGGGCTGTATTGATTTAAAAGCATAATAATGTGGTGGGTCCACCAGACCCGGGAACATTGGCTGTGTAACAAAAATTTGAACACCACACAAGGGTTAAACATCCTTAAATTCGCAGTGCTCAGCTAACTTGCGTAATGCTGCAACAAACATAGTTACAGACTCATCTTCTTGATTTCGTCTGTGGAACTGGAATCTTTCTGCAATCAACTGAGGCTTGGATTAAAAATGGTTTGTCAGTATGTCCACAATTTCTTTGTAGGTTTTACTGCCTGGCTTTGCTGGCTGTAGAAGATTGCGTAACAAGCTAAAAGCCCTTGGGCCCATCACACTCAGAAAAGTAGGCACTAACTTCTCATCCTCTATTCCGTTAGCCTTGACGAAATAGTCAAAACGCTCGGTAGGAGCTCCATTTCTCCGCGCTCTCATCAAAGGGACTGATTGAGCCATTAACTCCAGCCATTTTAGGGCTCCTGGTTATATGCCGCTCTTGTACTCACAGACGCTTTTCTTCTGAAACTTCAGCCCTTTTAATTCCCTGACGCTACTTGGAGTTTGTACCGTTGGTTTTCCACTGCTTTTTCCTTCCCGCTTAGCTGGCTGCACGGCACATACCTCGGCACACACAGCGAGCACATCGGCACACCGGCGCTGTCTTTTACCTGGTCAGCGACTGCGTCAGCAGAGAAAAGCAGAATAAAATGTATTAGTCCAACAGCATGTCTTTACAGCAGCATGGCTAACACCAACAACCAAGGCCAAAGTTACCAACAATCCATTAGGCGTATCACTCTACGAATCCCACAGTAGCCCAAAATACACAAAAACAAGATTGTATTGGGACGTGTTAATATAATCTCAGTGCAATGGTTGCTTTTTGTTCTTTTCCTGAGTTTAATTTAGCTGCTGCGAATTCCAACTAAACTAACGCAGGCTCCACAAAAAAATATTATGATTTTGCTTTTGTAAACTCTCCAGAGACCCAGACACCTAAACAACAAGCCAGTTTGTCTGTCAGTCAGACATGAAGCCTCGATTATACTCACAGTGGCGCGTGACACCGTGGCGCGGGCCTCGTAGATGGCACGCGCTATGAGCATGCACAGAGACGTTTATGCTCAACGCATTTTTCGTTGCATTATTCTCCGAAACACCAGGGGGCGTCCAAACAAAATAATCTGTGAATAAGCAAGAAGTGCTAGAGTGGAAAGTAAAGTAGAGAGCGGAATTAAAGGAAAGCAGGCTGCCTGACAACAGTAGTAAACACATGATAAAAATGTGATAAACACTGACATACCGCCAAACATTACATTTATCTACTCTAATTATTACTGACTGCTATTTTTCTCCAAATCGAAATTACTGTCTGCCTCTAACACTGTTAAGTACACTCTTTCCATGAGGCCGTTTTTTGGCTTTGACAAAGCAATCTCTCATGCTCTTCCACACTCTCCAGCAAATGCTTTTTCTTTTCCCATTGGGATGGCTCTCTCTGACCACATATTTAAGTCCATTTGACTCCCTGTGGTCTGTACACGAAGAATCATACAGATGTTTGAAGGGGCGAACCTGCTCGTCTTCCCAGCCGACCATGTTGAACTGAAAGTGCAGCACACGCCGAGTTACAAAAATTCAGAAGTGCATGACCATGCGCTGCAACAACTTGCAGAGCCTTCGCGCAGGAAACGACAGACGTGGTGACATCATTTTACATCACGGCGACCATAAACCTAGCTTAAGAGGCAAACGAACAGAAATAAAGAGAAACGGACAAAAAATTTTTGTAACTTTGTATTTGCCTCAGTATAAAACATTCAGCATACTGTTTAGATTATTTTATACTTGGTGTGAGTAATATATTTTCAGGCTGTGTAAAACGTTAATAAATCTGTCTAAAGCTGCTTCTCTGCGCCATTGCAGAGCCCAGCAGTAGCTAGACAGACACACACACACACACACACACACACACACACACACACACACACACACACACACACACACACACACATACATGCTGGCAAAGGGGACCTCTTGAAGCTACAGATGCTGTCTGAACCACATTCATGAATAATAAATAATGGATGGCGAGATGGAGAGATAAAGTGAATGAGAGAGATAGGATGAAAGAGAGGGATCAGTGACACTATGGAAAACTGGACCGCTGGGGAAAGGAGAGACGATTGAGGTACGATTGAGATGAAGAGATGGAGGTAGAGGAAGAGGTAGGAGGTTTAAAAAACGAGCAAGACAAGCAAAAAATAAAAAGACTATGGCAGAGTAAGAGAGAAATCTAGTTGCCTGAGAGAGGGGGATGGGGGCAGACAGGAAGATGCAGAGGTATTAGGGGAGAAATGGGGAAGAGGGGGAGGAGAGGAAGACAAACCAATGGAAGATGAACTCCACTTCTGAGCAAGAGAGCAGTCAGAAATGAGTGAAATCGTTTGGCTGATTCTCCTGCTTTTTTACTCCAAGTCTGATGTCATCAAACAGATATTGGATCATAATTGCTCTGGAAATAAGAAAGAATAGCAGCTTTAATATTCAATTGATATTTCTCTCTAATGTAAAACAGAGGAGAAAGCAGAAACACAAAGTGCCATAGCATCTGCTTTAGCACTCGCCATAATGGTCGTTAAGGGGATCCATCTCTTTCTCTCTCACACACAAACCGTGTTCTTCATTATGGAAAGTGAGATTGGATGGGCGAATGAGAGGTGAAACTAGGGCTGAACGATTTTTGAAAATAATCTAATTGCGATTTTTTCCCCCAAATATTGCGATTTCGATTCGATTATTTTTTTTAAGCTTTGTCTTCTGTATTATTCAACAAAGACAAACAATAAATCATTTTATAGTATGAACAACACACAATTACACACTAGACAGTTAAAAAAGTAAAATTATAGTATACACACACACACACACACACACACACACACACACACACACACACAACAGTGTATTTTTTTTTTTACAGTGCACAGAGGAGCTGCCTCCAGCCCCTCCCCCTCGGGAAGTTTCGTGCTGCCGTGTGCACTTGTTCAGAGAGGCTATCGTTACGTTAGCTAGTTACTGGTGTTCTTGCCGTGGGATTAACTGTACTAATAAAACCATTGAAACACCGCGGCCACGCTGCTGTGAAAGCTCCCCGAACGTCATTTATCAGAGTCTGGTTGTTACCCCTCTCAGTGGCAGCTCCTCCACTCCATATCTTTATAACGGAGCTAACCGCTAACCGGCGCTAACCGGAGCTAACCGGAGCTAACCGCTAATCAGAGCTAGTTGCCAACCGAGCCTTCAGTTCTGCGTGTCTGTATTCATTAACTGCACGTATGGACTCGAACCAGAATAAAACCCTTCATTTTATTAAAATGGCTGTAAAAGTGTTAAACTACAACTCATAGTTGTTTGAATGACAGAAATCAGTTCAAGGTACGACGTAGCGTTAGCGTGCTAAGTTGATGCTTTCTCTGCGGAGTGCAGACTGATTTGCTCTCGCGAGTCTTGTGACCAAATCGCAGCCTTTGCGATTAGGAAATCGTGTTTTAACATATCGCGATATTATCGCAAATGCAATTAATTGTTCAGCCCTAGGTGAAACTATCATCATTATCAGTGTATGGAAGTACAGTTGGAAAGACAGCTCTTTGTTCTATTGATATTCCTGCACTGTGGCCATTAGTCTCGCTTAAAAGCAACAACTCAGAGCACATATCATAGACAAGAAGTTAGAAACCATTAAAGGTGCTCTAATCAATATACGGTGTCACTCGTAGTGAAAAGCCTGCATAGAATTATCCCCCGACTACTTCCCTTCACCCCTCCTTTTTAGCGTCTTTCAGCTCAATGTCTCAGCCGTGTGGTTTTCAACTGCAGTCAGTCTGAAAAAAAGCTCTCAAAACTCACTGTATGCTACCTGCCCAACAGCAATCTGCATACAGAAAAAGTTAGCAACTAGCTGGTACACATAGTGGAGCATTCAACAGCTAAAAAGCCAGATATTTTGCTCAGAAGTTGGTTGGAGACCAAACAGAGCTAAAAGGAGATTAATTACATTCATAAAGTGGAAACAAACTCAACTTAGTACAACAATCATACAAAATGCATTTCATATGTTCCCAGAGCCCAAGGTAACTTGCTTGTTTTCTTATTAACAGTCTTAAATCCCAAAGCATTCAATTTACTTACATAAAACGAAGGAAAGCAGCAAATCCTCACATTTGAGGAGAAACCTCCTGAGAAAATTCCCTGGTGGTCTAGTGGTTAGGATTCGGCGCTCTCCCTGCCGTGGCCCAGGTTCGATTCCCGTTGTGGATGCAGTAGCTCAGACACTAGGGAGTTGGGTTGGAAACCGCAGGGTCGCTGGATCAAGTTCCTATATGGACCGAAGTACGGAGTGTGGACTGGTAGCTGGAGAGGTGCCAGTGCACTTCCTGGGCTCCTGAGCAAGGCACCGAACTCCACTGACGGCTCGGGGTACCTGTACAGCAGTCGCAGCCCCCTCACTCTGACATCTCTCCATTTGTGCAATTTAGCTTCATAAATGTGTTTGAAATGATTCATTGACAATTATGCAGCCTATCAGGCTGGTGAATGTGTTCAGAAAACCAGTTGGCTCCCATCTTGCAAATCATAATATTTACACTAGGAATACAATTAAAATTTCCACGGCTTTTCTCAATTAAAGAATCATATCAGATTGTCACAAAATAGATGATTAGGCATGTAATTGATAAACTATGACTATATAGTCAGATCCCTTGTCTCATAATGTTTAACACCACTATGACTGCACCCTATTGTTTATTTTTACCTGCGTCCCAGTATATCACTCGGCTTCAAACAAACAAAACAAGAGAGGATGCCAAAAACACTCATACGCCATACACAGGTTTTGGCTGATTTCGTTAATTAATTCCCTCGTGGTGTGTCGCTGAGGAAGACAGAAACAGAAGCACTCCCCAACTCACAGTCATTCTAGTCCTGCTCTTGTTTAGTCTTCCTTTGTCCCAAGCCAAAGAAGTGAATTCAACAACCTTTTTAATCCTTCTATAAATGACCATAAATACACCCAACGCCCATAGAGTCATGCAAAATTCATAATTTGCTGGTGGTTTGGCTGCATGCGATGCTGATGCGCAGTAAAGATGGAAAACAGAGTGCATATTATTATTGCAGAGAGAGAGAGAGAGCTGAGTCCCAGATGAAGTTGGAAATAATTTGCAGTCTGAATGTTGCATTGTGAAACATTTTAGAAAAAGTAAATAAATGCAAACAGCAATACAATCAGGGTCCAAAATTAGCACCATCCACCAGCCAAATGCTGGTAAAAAATGTAAGTGGCTGGTAGATGTCCTTCACTCACCAGTGTTTTTTTAATTTTTATTACATTTATTATTGACTGGTCAAATTTGAACATTCACTAGCCATTTTCTGGTGGGCGAAAAAGTTAGTATTGAACCCTGAATGCAGTTATGATCACTGTTAGATTCATACTCAAGTATGAACTGGGCACGGCTTGAAAGTGACCCGCATGCGCAAAAGACTAATACAACATCACACGCAGCTGTTTAAATGCTTATCAAAATAAACCCGTGGATATTGTATATGTATGTATATTAGGGCTGTCAATCGAT
>NC_050196.1:6415162-6475162 GCF_008315115.2 Sander lucioperca | reverse complement strand
ACAAAGCTACAGATCGGCCACTCTGACAATAGAAATAGCATGAACCTCTTGTTTGTTTTAGTAGTTCCAGTCTCCACGTAGGAGCCCACAAAGAAATCTGGGAGGTGCACTGTAAAAGTACCACAGCAATGAGTTCTTAACACCAAGCTGATGCCAAAATGGAAATTACATTGATTATCACTTAAAGTGATACCTTAAACTCACTCTGAGTGAACTTTCTGCTGAGTTATTTAGAGAGCTGAGCAAGCAGTAGCATAAAGTACTGAAGGACTAGAGGTATTAATCGTTGTAAAAAGTTGGAGCACATTTGGTTGTAGACACATTCCTACAAACATGCACACGCACATTCAGAGACAGAAACCCACTGCAGCAACAGTCTGCAGTTTGATAGTTTTCCTGCTGAAAACGGACCGCTCTGGATTTTATAATCAACCTCTCCCATCCTTCATTTCTCTCTGCCGCAACTCATAATTCTTTTATATTCATGTGTATATTCACTGCGTCACTATCACTTTCATTTGCTTAAACCAACACGTTTATATTTCACTTGTTCACGCATTCTCATGCAGACCCTGCCTCAGTCCCTCTTCTTCTTTACTGCAGGGTATTCTGTTGTATGGGTGTGTCTTTCCCCGCGTCTGTCTGCATTCGAGGACATTTCTCATGGGGCTTACAGATGCAGACAAAGACTTGGGAGCAGTGTACTGTAATGCGATGATCCATTTTCGGCAAGTTTGTTCGGCATGTAAATGAGACATGCTCTCAGCAACAGACAATGTACTGAGACTCTGCTCATGTCATAATAGTGAGGGAGCAGGAAATTTGTATCCCGTCGAAGTTTGACAAAGATTTTCGTTAATTTTTTGGATTTTGTCTCCAGGTTGGGAGTTAAGTGCTCTGTGCTGTTGTCCAATTTTATAATTTACAGTATTTTATTTAGAGATTGTCTTGTACAACCAACGTTTTCCTCCTGGGTAACAAATGGCCTAATAAATGCATAATTCATTACATCTTAAAACTCTAAAACTGTGTTGTGCAGGCAGAAGGAGATGCATGTTATAATACAGCAGGACTGCATGAAAAATGTGATTTCACGCACAACTAGGAACCTGTGGACTTGACTCTCATTTCAATTATTTTATTATGAAAACAGCTTACTTTAATCAACATTTCTGTAAATGTGCCAATGTTAGTCAGCAGTGAGGTGACACATTTACAGACAGAAGACAACAAGACGACATAAAGACAGCAGTGACAACAAATAAAGCATTCTTCATTCAGAGCAGAAGCCATGCAGAGCAACAGGAAGCAGCAAAACATTAGTAATCAACAATATCTACTATTCAGTACATGTGGCCATGCAACACAAAGCAACAAAGCCAAGCAAAACTGATTATATTTTTTGACACATGCAAACATGCAGAGCAGCAATAACCAATAAGACATCAATAAAATACAACAATCATAATATAGATCTTGATAAAAATGTTAAAAGATGCAGTTAGTAAAAGTTGGTAAAATGGACTCTCCATGATTTACATCACATTGTCTTTCCAGTGATGTGAAAAATGAACAGGCCATACGTGATAAATAAAATGTAGTCTGCTAACATCAGATGAAATGATTACATATTCACAAAGTGTATTAGGTTAAGTTTCAGGAAAACAAGCAGCGGTGCTACATCTCACAGCAAAAGCCAAGTCTTTATTGTCTGCCAGATTCAGTTTAGCAGGTGATTGATGGATAACGTTGTACGTGCAGGAATTAATGAGAGCAGCAGGTTGCTAAGTTGGGAAAGCGAAAACTTTCTGTGTTTCAAGCTGGGAAAAGTGGAGACAAATCAGTCCGAATCAGTAGGACAATGAATTACTTCTGCACTGCAAGGCAGATGCCAGGCTGAAGTTGGCTTGACAATCACAGTTGGTTTTACCCAATAGGCTGCATTGAGTTAAAGTTGGTTTAAAGTGTGTATTGACCAGCTGGAGGGTAGTGCTTACCATACCTGCTAACCAAGATCCTGGGGAAAACCCTGAATACCTATTAGATTATAATTATCTCTAATAATATTCAAAATACCTAGGAACTAGTACCAACTGTGCTTTTAGGTTATTTTTCAGGGAGAGCGAGTATGAGGCAGTAAAAGAGAGAGGGTGCAGTACTGTATTTGTAAAGTATGCGTGTATATATGTGTGTATGTGTGGGTGTGTCACTGAGGTTGAACCATTACTGACAGCAGAGAGGAGGGGGAGGAGGAACAACAGAGCGATGAAGGAGTGGACTGGTTGATTGGAAAAAGAAAAAGTCTATCATCAGCAGGAACACTCCCAGACTGTCGATTAATTACTCTCTTGCTGCACTGTGTGTGTGTGTGTGTGTGTGTGTGTGTGTGTGGGGTGCATTGGGAAGCCCTGCATAACAGAGCCGTCTAGATGTCTGATCGGGGGGAAGTTGCCTTCCAAATGTAATCCGTTTACCGTTGCTAATGTCCTGATGTAAAAGAGTTTCCTTCCAAAACAAGATACCCATCCTTAGACTCTTACTAAACATTTGCTGCCATGAATGTAAAGAAGATAACTGGCTTCCATTAATTAAAGTAAGGCTATTTGCTCACAAAGTTCTGTTTTCAAGGATAGTGTGGTGGTTATGGATATTTCTGTTGGGGTTGTTTGTATTTCTGTTGCCTGTTTGCATATTTCTGTGTTTCCTGTTTTGTATATTGATTCTGTGGATTGTGTATATTTCTGTTCTGTGGTGTATCCTGTGGATTGTGTATATTTCTGTTTCCTGTTTTATTTTGATAGTTGATAGTTTTCTGTCTTGTCGTGTCTAGTTTTGCTTCCTGTGTTTTCCCACCTGTGTGATTGTCTAATGTCCTCCACCTGTTCCCCAGCCCTGGTGTCACCTGTCCCGTGTTTGCTCGTTACCTAGTTTATTTAGCCTCTGTGTTTCCTTTGTCTCTTGTCAGATCGTTGTTTGTGTTTGTGTTTTGCGTTTTGCCTGCTCAGTTTGTTCCTGTGTTTCACCCATGTGCCTGTATTTAGAGTTTTCCCTGTGATCTTTTGTTCTTGTGTGTTTTTTGCCTTTGGATCGCCTTCGGTTTGCTTCCTGTTTTTTTGTGTTATTAAACCCTCGAGCTCAAACCTTGTCCTGCCTGCCTGCCGGATCTCTGCTTTTGGGTCCTCTAATTCCCGGCGCCGCGTCACAGATAGGATCACATTCATTGCAGGTGCTGGTGTATATTTCTTCATCCAGATGTAACTTTGTACAAAATGGACAATTTTAACTCTGCTGTAGCTTCTTAGGCCTTTGACACAAAAATGTTGATCCATGACATTTATTCGTCCAATGCGAAAAAAAATTGTCTTTAGAGAGCAGGCTAATTTATCACGGCTACAAGGGACTAGCATTTTATGTCATTTAAACATTTGTGTATTCACATTGAATTATATAGCTAGAGTACCTGAGTTGGTTACTCGCAAAAACAAATTGAGACACAGCCAGTGAAGTGATCCCGTCTGGTCCTGGCTAATGTCGCCATGCTAACCCTGCTAACTGCTTACGTTACCGGAGGACCAGGCAAGCGGGCCACTGCTGTTTACAACGTGTAGCCTGTTCAGCGGCTGTAGCCGACAACGGTGAGTTATTTGAAGCCAAGAGAGGGAAGCTGTAAATCGGGAAGAGAGGACCGTGAGTTTGCAGTGTGTTTAGCGATTGTTGCCGTAATTCTTAGCCAATAAAGTGTCCAGTCGGGTGGAGAGGACGGCAAGGTAGTGTTGTTTTTAGCGGAACCTACCGTAATTCTAAGCCTAGGAAGTGTCTGTCTGTCGGGTGGAGAGGACGGCGAGGTTGTTGTTTTTACCGGTTCCTACCGTAATTCTAAGCCGAAAAAGTGTCTGTCAGTTGGGTACAGAGCTCCGTGTGAGCACGGGCTTCTATGACTGTCAATATAGCCAGTATCTAACGTTAGCTACTCTGCTGTGAAGTAATGTCTGGCTATATGAGACAAGCGTCTAGCAACATTGAGGATCCTCCTTTAGCGCGCTTTGGAGGAGGGTCTGGCAAAGTGAGACTATGGATGCTGCGGTGTCAGCCTGGCAACCTCTGAACTTCCAGTCTGGGGAGGAGGGGGTGGGGGAGACGACTCTCTCCAGTATTTTGAATTTGTACTGCAGTAATTATTTATAACACTAGCTGTCAGTATTACATATTGGACCTTTAAGTCTGAATGCAAGACCTGGGGCCTGTTTCACAAAACCAAGATAAGGGATTAAGCCGGGATTTATCAGTTATCCTGGATGATTTAAGCCTTGACTCGGTTTCACGAAAGTGGAGGCACATAAATCTCTAGTAAATAAATTTACTCTGTGCAGCTAGCCTGCTCCCGACCAGGCTAACAGCCAGGATTTATTTAATCCTGGAGCCTTTTCTGATCACCCAGCAGTGGTTTTACCCTATTGTTATCAGCCTGGATTAAAATACAACAGGTGCATATTGCTGTTCATTTAAGTACTGTTATTTAAAGTTGTGACCATAATTGTTTTTAATAATTATTCATGTGACAGTCATTGTTACGGTTATATTGCTGTATGAAGACTGCTGTTCATATTGTTGTTAGAAGTTTGATGAATATATTATGACAGTTGTTGAGATAAGTAGAAAAGGCTGATAACATTTCAAATGTGTTTTAAATTAAGTCTGTTACTAGGGCAATACATACAATGCTGTACATTTCTATAGTTGACCAATGCACCTTGAATTATTTTAGTTGATACATTTTTTTTAATTCTTTAACAATAAGGATCATGTTTGTTCCACTTCCATGTGCATGGTATTTGGCATTCTTAGCACACAAATTGTGTTGTCCAGTAAACTGGGACTATAATTTGGGAGGATTGTACAATTTAAAGAACATATCCTAATTGTACAATCCTCCCAAATTATAGTCTTAGTTCACTGGACCAGTAACTATCTAGTGATGTAGGCTACTGTACATTCATGTAACAACAGGGGAGAGGACACCCCAATGGGTTTTGACCTTATGTTTAGCTGGGGGGGAAATAACTGATGAATATACTCTGTTCCATTCATGTTTACAGTGTGCATGGGATTTATCACTTAATTATCTTTATAGTTTCTAGATTAGAGTCCAATTCCTTCAGTGTCTTTATTTTCTATGTCCACAAGGGAGCAAGGCATATAATATGTAGAGAAGAAACTCGTCCTCTATAAAAAATTAAAAAAAACGCAAGAAAAAGCGTGGCAGATAATAGCGCACCGACTGAATGATAGTCTAAAAATATACATTGATGAACTACTGCTCTTAACTGAAACCATTCAATGAGTCCCTTGTCATTTGCAAAAGCAAACAGTTGTACACTTTGCATTAAAAGCGAGCAGTGGAAGTTAATGACTTAGGAAATTTATATTTTAGCCCATGAGAGAGAGAGAGGGAGGAGCAGTGAAAGAGATATTTACGCATCATACTCTAGCATTGTAGAAAATTGATCTTCATGGTAAATTTCCTGAGTAACATTATCTTCTGCTTACTTTTAAGGCAAAGAGTACAACTGTTAATTTGTGCAAATGATTAGTAACCTAATCTTTGAATGGAATGATTATGACGGTTTCAGTTCAGAGCAGTGGTCAGTTAATGTATATGTTTAGGCTACATACGCATTCAGTCGGTCCGTGATCGTCTGCTACGCTTTCTCTCACTGTTTCATTACAGCGGCCGTGTTTCTTTTCTTTTTATACAAAAATGTGTTTCACATCATCATACTTCCACAAGAAGCTGCTGCTCACTCTGTATAAAGTATGTACAATGCGTATTCTCCATTTTGGCATCAGTAAATCTGTGATCGACCTCGCGGTCTTTTGAGGAAAGCCACACATAACTTTCTCTAAGGGGCCATTACAGGGGTAACATGGCTGCTGTCCCCTCAGCTTCATCCACTATTTTTCTCCTCTTTTTCTTCTTTTTAGCTTCTGTAAGGGGGAGATTTGTGAGGCTGACTGAAAGCAAAGATATTTTGAAGATTTTGCTGCAAGCGATGTCTCTGTCTTACAGGCTGTTCTAGCTGGAGCAGATTAATGAAATTAGAGCCCTGCCTCGCCCTGTCTGGCTGTGTAGCTGCAGTAAAACACAGAGCAGCTTCTGCTGAGACGCAGAGAAGATGCTGTGAATCTTGACCAACATTAAGTTTCATGAAACAAAATCTGAGTTAGTAGATTTAAAGAGCACATATGATTTTTCTGTCTGTGTTTTCTGACCTATAAATGTTGTTCTAATGATGTATAGTCATGTTAAACGATACTAAAGTCTCAAATAATGAGGTAAATGCATTTAGACGTGAGCCCTGCAGGCAGCTTGGGTTAGCTCTGGCCAGCTCTGAACGCTCGGATCTCATTGGGTCTCAGTGGTGTCTTGAATTTCCTGTATTTGTCTACGTCAGTGAAACAGACTTCCCTTCATGGTCATGTTGCTCCGCGGTCCGAGCCGTCTCCATTCTGAGGTCTTCCGGAAGAATTGTGTTATGTAGTATTTGGTTTAGAAGCCTTTATCTACAATTTTTTGACGGGTGACGTTACTGCAGGAACTTGTCTGGTTGTGTAGTATTTGGTTTAGAAGCCTTTATTGGTGATTTTTCACGGTAGAAAATCCTGCTAAATAGTCAGTCTCAGGCTCCGGAGTGAAACAACACAGTGGCGAATCAGAGACTCGCGGGCATGTGCTTGCCAATCAGAGCAGGCTGGGCTTTTCTGGGAGGGGGGGCTTAAAGAGACAGGCGCTCCAACAGAGCGTCTCATACAGAGGGTGAATACAGGAGCAGCAGCCATGGGCAGTATGAGAAAAGTGTTTTTCAACATTAAAGCATGTAAACATGTTCCAGTAGTACCACAAAATACAAGTATGAACCCGAAAATGCTATATTTTAGGTCCACTTTAAGTATTAGGTGACATTTGTATTGTCAAAGATTTTTTTTCATCATTGCGGGAATTTTTTAGTTGTCACGTCATTTTACCCTTTAGTTTTTTTTTTTTTTTTTTTACACAGTCATTTTATTTGTAATACATTTATTTGTAATATTTGTATTTATAATTGTATTTGTGATCAACATTATCAGTAACATTCTTCATCAGCGTCTTATGGTGTCCCTGTCATCCAGCCTGACGTCTGCATCAGTACAGTTTGTTGTTACAGAAAGAATTATGTCATTTTACAGCTTATTCCATTTTTTCTTTAATTATAATTATTGGCATTCACTGTGAGAAATTAATTCATTGTTGAGCTTGAAGTGTCAGTTTTTTTATTTAACCGACAATGATGTGTATGAATATATGCTACCAGCAATTAACAATTTGACTTTAAGACTCCAGTGTGGTAAAGGAGGTTGTAAGTGTACATGAAAATGCTTCTGGCCTAGATGCTAAGAGTTTTTGTCATTGGTACTCTTTATAATTTATTTATACTATGTTCACTGCTGCTGATGCTTGTCACATCCTTCTCATTATCCCTTTCTCTTTCTCTGGTCCTCTTTTACCTTCCTATCTGCAGTGCATTGTAAAGCCACTAGTGTATCCTGCACAGCTCTCGGCCTCTCAGGCTATATTGACCATTAAAGTTTAATTATTAATAGAGGACGTTTGATCCTGCTGCTCTTAACCCAAGGCTACGCATGCACACACACACACACACACACACACACACACACACACACACACACACACACACACACACACGAGTCTTTAGAAGAAACCATTATACCCAAACCATTGGGAAATTAGCGATAGCACAGGCATCTTATTTAGTTTCATCTTTCTTCATCTTTTTCACTTCTTTTATATTTGTATGTAGTTTTGTTTCCTAACTTCTTTGAGCCTAATGTCAAGGTTTTATTGGGTTAACTTTAAGAGCAGGGTGCCCTTTAGAATTATGAGTGAACACATTTTTTTTTAGAAGTGATAAAAATTGTGTTTGACTCCAATCACGACCTTGCTGAAAATGACGTTTCTGAGCTTCTCCTGCTTGCAAGGAATGTTTAGTCAATATTCTCTCAGAAGGAAGGAGGGAACAGGGAATTGATGTCCTACTGTCTGTCTCTGTATCTTCATCCATTCCCCTCCCACTTGTTGTCATTTCTATGTGTTTGAACTCTGACCTTGTGTCATATGGTCTTACAGTAAAGCACAGTCTCTCTCTCTCTCTCTCTCTCTCTCTCTCTCTCTCTCTCTCACATGGTTGTGAACAATAGGACCTCTTTCTCAGATTCCTGCTAATCGTGTTATGCAATCTCCCACAGACCACAGTTGGTTAGAACCCTAACCCCCCAAAACACACACACACACACACACACACACACACACACACACTCCTCTTCGCTTTCTCACACTCTCTCTAAAACCGACTACTGACCAGGGAAACGTGAAGGAAATACAAAGTGCTTGTGTGTGTGTGTGTGTGTGTGTGTTTGTCTGTGAGGGCTCAGTAGTGCCAATGGAAGAAAAGCTCTTCTGTTTTAAATGCCAAGTTTCAGCAATTTAAAGGGGCAGTGCAGGCAGTACACATGCATTTTGCGATGAGATAATCCTGAATTATAGTTGGTTGATTTTTAATATTAATAGTTTGAAAAGTCGCAAGTTTGCAGTATTCAAATCATCTCACTATTTTGTGTGTAAATGCGTTTGCACTGCTTGTCAGGTTTCTCTCTCATCTTTCTTACCTTTATTCCTTTTTGTGTCTGCAAACGATTAGTTCAGTTGCACATCAGTGCTCATCTTCCCTTAGCCTACTTCAGAATTCTGCCAATTATTGTTATACCGTATAGAAAGCTACAGACTTGAACGTTGTCTGTGCCAGTTCAAAGACACAATTTGTCTCAATTATGTATTGTTTAATCTGCCTAATACTAAAAAAACAAAAAAACTAATTAAGGAATCTTAGTTTTTTAGTCTAAAAACATGTTTAAAAAATGTGGGAAAATGCCATTTATAATTTCTCCAAGCCCACAGTGATATTTTCAACTTCCCTGTTTTGTCCGATCAACAGTCCAAAACCTAAAAATATTCAATTTACTGTCATATAAAACAAAGAAAAGCAAATGGGGTACTTTCCATAAAATCATCTCGCAATGCAAATCAAACCAGCTATTAGGCTAACTGAAATAAAACCATGCCAATCTCTAGGTATGGTGAAGGGTATGTGATGATGTGGGGCTATTTTAATTCCAAAGATCAAGGGAACTTTATCAGGATGCATAGTATCCTGGATCCATGAAATAACTGGCCTTTAAAAATAAAAATCTGCCTGCCTCTATGGGAATTTAACATAGGGGTGTACTTACTTATGCCCCCTGTATTTTAAGGAACATTTATTTATTTACGATACATTATTCATTCACAAAGAAAAGTGGTGTCCTTAAAGTTTGGATTTTTCCTCATTTTTTTAATTAAGGCTAAGATAAACTTCCTAAGGATGATTTTTTTTATTCCTCTTTTTAGTCAACTTTAGCATGGGTGTCCTAATTTGTTCACATGACTGTATGATGTGTCCGTTTTGATGCCAGTGTGCAAGAACAAACTCACCCTCCGCATCGCCATTCATCATCCAAAATG
Source organism: Sander lucioperca (assembly GCF_008315115.2). Taxonomy (NCBI): domain Eukaryota; kingdom Metazoa; phylum Chordata; class Actinopteri; order Perciformes; family Percidae; genus Sander; species Sander lucioperca. Next base: position 6,465,549 of record NC_050196.1, on the reverse strand, counting down.
CATTCACTCACTGTATCTCACAAGCCGATTACACATCCACAGAGACAAATTTTACACAAACGTAATATGTCATACTGCCTCACATGTGACACTTTTCTATCACAAACTTTGGAAATGAAAATTATGTTTCAATATTTCACGGTTATTTTCCGTAGTTCAGAAGAATCTGTTAAAATGTTACCTAAGATCATTCAGTCTGACGCCATCACACTTTAATGTCATCATATGTTCATCGGATCATAATCAAACTTGAAAGATATTTGTGAATTCGGGTCATGCCAACAGCAAATTGAGTAAAGCCGAGAAAACGGAACAGTAAACGAGAACGCGGCCAGTTGGTTGCATAAACATGCAAAGTTGATGATTTCAGCACTACATGTAGACATGCATATGGAAGAGGTTACTGTATTATTGAGGTCAGTGCAGAACATTCGCATTGAAGGTATACCCAGAAATATACCAAACTAGAGCTGAAACGAATACTCGATCAAATTGAATCGTCAATCGACAGAAAATCTAACTCTTCAGATGATTCATTGTTGAAGTAATTTTCCAAGCAGATATGCCAAGCATTTCATGCTCTCAGCTTCTCTAATGTGAGGATCTGGTGGTTTTCCTCGCCTCACATTGAAATAAACGTAATCTTTGTTTGTATGTCAAAAAAAGCAATTCCAAGACTCACCCTGGGCTCTAGGAATTGTTTATAGACTAAACTATCAATTGGCTAATCAAGAAAATAATCAGCAGCGCAATCAATAATGCAGGATGAAAGAGCATTGCTACTATAATATGTAGATAAAAGATCCATCTAAATCTCATCAAAACTGTGTTGGTATCATGTATAATACAGTACATTATGTATTTGTAAGTAAATTATGGCTGTAATTTCTTTTTTTACAAATCTCTTTTTCTCTGAGTCTCCCTTTGTCTGTCCCCCATACGCACATGCATGGAGGTGGGGAGCACTCAAAGCATAATTCATTTTGCACGATAAAAAAAAAAATGTTACATTTCTAATGACCCATTAATCCGGGTTTACATTTCCACGCCCTGCGGGGAGGAATCGTTTAAATGCTCATCACAAAGCTCACTGTAACAAATCAGGCACGGCAGCAGCAGGAAATCTCTGAGAGTAGACCGCCGGCCCTGACGGGACAGAAACCAATACGACAGTGGTATTGACAATATTAGTCCGACCAGCGGAGCTACACGGCAGCTGTCTGCCAATCGGTCTTTTTGAACCAGGATTAAGCTATTCCAATCTGTCACTCTCCCAACCTCCTGCTGCTTTATAGTGCTCATATTCTGCTTTTTGGCTTTTTCCCTCTCCTTTATTATGTTATTTATCTTTTTGTGCACGTTATAGGTTTACAAAGTGAAAAAGCCCAAAGTCCACCCCAAAGGGACTTACCATCTCCAACAGAAAACACTGTTCACAAACTGCTCCAAAAAGCACTATTGTAGTCCAGCCTTTTACTTCTGTGACAAACGCTCGTCACTTTGTAAAGGGCCATTCACATTGTATGCGCAAACGGCAGCGCTGCGCTAGGAAACCCATTATTGTCAATGGCTTGCGCGCGCAAGAAGTGGTCTGCCGCCGCGCTGAGCAAAGCGCAGCGCAAGCGGCATTTTGCAGCAGGCTGCTTTTGCGTGTGCCGCGGTCAAAGTTCAACATGGTTCAACTTTGACCGCGGCACGCGCAAGAGCGGCCGCGGTGCGCTGTGATGTGTCTGAATAAAACGAAAAAAAGTAAACACCGAACACACGTGGATCCACAAACGGAACAAGTCTTTCCTATGTTTCAAAGACAGAAACATCATCTCCACCAAATCACTACTGTGTACCCTACACAATGTTGCATGTAGCCTACTGCACGTCTGATGTAAACACCGGACGCAGACGTGACGTGCATTCAAATATTGGCGCATGTATGACGTAAATTTGCGCTGAGCCCGGCGGCGAGCACAATAAATATAGTTGGGAATAGGACAACCTAGCGGCGAGCGCAGCGCATGCCGCGTACAATGTGAACGGCCCCTAACACGTTATAATGCTCGCCTAGCTGCTAGCGTGGCACGCCCTCATACTCTGCTTCTGACTGGCTAGTAGTCCTTACCTGGGTACTGCGCATGTGTGACTCAACAATCCCAACAAAGATGGAACAGAAGTGTGATGCCTTACTTTGTAGCTAAGACAGAGAGCTCAACACACAGGGTGAAAAGAAGAGCTGCAGCAATGTGCAGTACAACAAAAATATGGTGTTTCTTTGAAAATTAAACCACATAAACCTATTCTGATATAACCTCTAAATACAATTATAAACCAGAAAATGAGCATAATATGAGCACTTTAATGTTGTTTCTCTTTTTTTCTCTTTCCAGATGTCAGTTTGAATGTTAAGTCCTAACATGGTAACATTGTTAGTGTTTAGTATAAATTAATAATAAAATGAATGAAAAGCCAGTGGAATTTGATGGAAATAACCAGACAGCTCTCACTAATACACAAACTGTGCTCTTGGAGCTTTCATGCTTGATTGAATGCTGTATTACGTCATTTTCGTTCATTTCCCCGTCACTCAACAATAATTAGGAGTCAAAAGGCATCAGTCAGCTGCGTGACGGTTTCAACAGACGCTGCCTCCTGGAAATGGCGGCTGCGGCTTTTCCAAACAGCCACTGAACATAGCTGCTGGGATTGCGTGACAAAATACAGAAATAGCTTTCGCATCCTCTCACAGCTGATTGTGAATAACAGGACTGAGCTGTTTGCTGGCAGCTACAGAGATAGATCCCTGCAGATCACCGAGGGCCCCTGGTGGTTCATGGATTTAATCCTCTCTCGTTCCTTTTTCATCATCCCATAGCAGATGCAACAGCAGCATGGTGATGTGATTACAAAGTTTCTGCAAAACACACAAATCACAGATGATGAAAACAAATGATAGATTGTGAGATCTGTCAGTTGAGAGAATGACTGACTGATAATGCTGTGAAGTGATCTAATCATTCCACAGTCACAGATTACCTGGAATAAATAGCTAGTTCTACCACAGACCTAAAGGGGGCATTGTGTCAAAGGGTGATACAGTAGTCGTCTTATTAATGACAAATTAAAGTAATACAGTTAGGGGCATTGTAACCAACACTGCAACTGAGCTGCTCTTGTAAGAGGATTAATAACTAGTCTGTGAGGACACCTGGTGGATGTAACCAGAACCTGCAAACAGAAAGAAAAAGCCCCGAATGAGAATGTGACACAGATACAGTGCCTTGCAAAAGTGTTAACACCCCCCCCCCTGCTAAATCAGTTATTCAATTAGCCAATAATCTCTGAGCTGGCTAACGTCAGCTAATGTTTTTTGACACTATGATGGAACTAAACCTGACACTTTAAAAGTCACAGTAATAACGACCAGTTTGACTCAACGTTCGAACATTCAGCAATTTTAGCTACTTACGGTTCAATTTGGGTCCTAATCTGCGCCTTTAAATTACCAACTTCTTCTCTGAGGACTACCAACGTTAAACTTCACAACCACACTCCTGCTCTCCCTCTGACAGATCAGATAGAGACTCAGCCAAAGGCTGTTGTCTGACCCTTTCCTTGACTGGATTACAGGTGCATAGCATCGCCGACAAAATGAATATATATATATATATATATATATATATAATTTTTAGGGGGGCTGAGAAGAAATTTAAGGGTGCTTGAGCCCCACTAAAAAGGGTCTAAAATCGCCAATGCTTCTAAATATGATGCCAAGTGCTTCTTTGGAGCAATGATGACATGAAAATAAGCTACAGGTGAAAATTATTATGATAACCTTGCAACATGAAGCATTGTAATTAGTCAGTCATTGTAGTCAGGCAAATTGTTCCAAGCCTCATATGATGAGAATTTAGATCTTTTGAGTTTAGAACAGGAGAAGCTTTTCTAAAATGATAGTTCTACAAATAGTTTACAGTGCATAGCATGATTTATAAACTAGTTTAGGGAAACATCACTAAACCACAAATTATATAACATACTGTGCAGTCACGCAACATTTAGGGAAACTGTTGTGAATAATGTTACGTTCCATTCTGTGAGAGGTTTGAAGAAAGTCGTTCTCATCCATTTTATTTGTATCCTAGAGTGCAACACTGTTTTCCTATCTGTGTGAAGAGACCTTGAGACAATCCTTTCTCCCATCCTGACTCTCTTATCGTATCTTACACCTCAACTAAATTCAGTTCAGTTCAGTCACTTTATTATCCCAAGTGGGAAACTTGATATGCAGTCAGGAGTGCAAGATAAAAAAACACATTCAAACAACATACAAATAAACAAGACAACGATACAAAGACATGAGTACAAACATGTTTCCTGTATGTAATACATACAACACCATTTTACACCACAGGAGCAATGAATGAATGAATGGAGCGATTGTTAGAGAATATGTATATCCTTTTAGAACACTGTGAACTGAACTCTGCTTCGTGTTGCTTTGTTCTCCGAGCGCTCGCCACTGCTTTCAGAATCTACTCACAGGGGTCAAGCCAGTAGATGATAGGATTCGAACCACAAAACTATCCTGATCGGAATGTTTCACAACAGAAACATACAAAACAACATTAAACTACAATATAAATTAGGATACTGAATATCCTCACTATGTTGATGGAGTTTCTACTGTATAGTTTGTTTATTTAACATATTTATTGTGTCATGCACATACAGTCTCCCAGCCTACAAGGACACTAAATAGTAGTGCTGTCAAACGATTAAAATATTTAATCGTGATTAATCACATTAATGTCATAGTTAACTCGCAATAAATCGCAATTAATCGCACATTTTTATCTATTCTAAATGTCCCTTGATTTCTTTTTGTCCCATTATTTTTTCTCATTTTAATGCTCTTATCAACATGATACGATACTTTTAAAACGGTGCCTGAACCGAAAGATATATATTTATTTATTTATAAAAGGAGCACCTTGTTCAATTGTATTTGTCTGTTCTGTATGTTCAAAAATATAAAACAATAAAAAGTTGATCTAAAAAAAGGAGCACAAAACGGCGAAACGGCGTGCCTGTTGTTTTGTTTCCGGTCTAGCTAGAAAAAAAACTACAAAGTTTGCTAGGCCAAAAGAACGTTAATCTTGCGATAAAAAAATTGACGCCGTTAAAATGGGTTTGCGTTAACGCCGTTAATAACGCGTTTAACTGACAGCACTACTAAATAGACATTCTTTCTTCCTTCACTAGTCTTCTTTCCCAGGCTCTGCAAATACAATAAGCCACACGAAAGGTTCCCTTCTTCAAACACAAGTTTCTTATAACCTTTAATAAACCATCATATAATAAGGAGCCATAAAACATGAACCGCACATTGTCTTGAGTCTCACCTTAAATCACATAACAAAGTCTTTCTCTTCAAGCAGACCAATAAACCTGCCTGTTTCTAACGTACCTGTTTTTTTTGTTTTTTTTATTTGACAATATGTTCATAATATAGGGTTGTACCAAACATCAACACACCATCTTTCCTTGTACATCGGGAACATTTTGCACTCAGTGTCATGATGAGTATGATAAGACATGAGATCTTTATTGTGAGCCGCTGATTCATCGCACATTTATGTCTTTTTACATTGTAGTTCATCCTTTTGATTTGACATTAATATCACAACTTTTTCGCTCAGTGTTTTCAACATCTAGTACTTGTACAAAGTGGGTGATGAGTTAATATTTTCTGGTTTCTTGGGTCGTTTTCAGGGCCTCTTGAAATTTATCAGCGTTAACACACATTGTATGACAGTATATTACAGTTTTTTTTCCAATTGCTAAAACATCATTTTGTAAACTAGGCTGGTTTTATCAAAATACTTAACACAATTCACAAAACCACACACCCAAACTGCAAAATACCTCATATATCCTGGAAAATGAAGCACAGCAACCAAAACTACATGTAGCATTATCAAAATCAAACTTTTGCACCAAATGGCACACACTTACCAACTACACACTGTTGGGCATAATGAAAAGCACTCTCATCTTTAGTATTCTTTGCCATAATACTAAAATAGTTCAAATTGTAGAAAAATCTTCAGATTGTTCACATGCACAGAAATATTTTCAGATACACACACATGCTGTTGAAACCTTTTTTTTACCAAACAAGTCAGTGCAACATATGCACAGCAGACATATTTACATAGGACTAAACAAAAATATGCTCACAAAAAACAGTAAACTGAAAAAGAAAATTGCAGAAAAAATGTGCTTATATATAGAAAAAACTTCCAGATTGAAGTGGTAACAATTAACCACTGAGGTGTTTGGCCAGGTGGCACATACAGTATATTGGCCAATTAGCTCATGTAGTGTCATTTTGAATGGCAGTGTTTTGAAATGGCAAACCTGTGACTTTATGTCAGATTGTTGTGTCTTATGCAGAGAACCGTGTTCAGTGCATTTAAAAAGTGCCATTTTGAATTGCAAAATGTGTGTAAAGCAGAACATGTGTTGAGAAAAGGTTTTGCTCTCTGTGTGTCAGTTTAAATAATTGTGCTATGCATGTCATTTTAGTGTGTTAGCAACTGGAAAAAAAACTGTAAGGTTTTAAGGATGTATAGTGCCATCTCATGGCAAAATAATTTTTTATTCATCATAAAAAAGGGCCATATAGTAACACAGATGTTTAGATTGTGACAAACAGTGAAAAAAACATAACCATAAACACATGACCATAAATGTACTGTATGCAACAGTGTTTGATCTATCAGGCTGCTAGTCAGTGTGTTTGACGTCCTCATGCATCACTCTTTTATACCTCTAGAGGGTGCTGTTGTCTGGTTTAAAGCAGCAGGACATGTGAGGTCAGGGATTAAGGTCAGTTCCTTCTCATCTTTGTTATTGAATTGAAATTGAATTTGTTAAGACAAACTACTTTGAAAAAGATGTCCTCATGCCGTTTTCTTAATGCAAAATATGAAGTGCTGTTTCACTGAATCTCTACTTGAAGAGGTTTTTTTCACTTTAGAGTAGAGACTTGGTGAAGGGTGGCACATTGTCTCTTTCTATTCATTTAAGTCGGAAATTTTGTTAAAAACAAGCCTATTAAAGTATAAAAATCGCACATATTTGAGGGAAACCCATGATGTTATTTCATTCTCCTTGCACTCCTTATTTATTCGTATTTTACAGCTTAACTCATTCTATTAAACCTCAGTTGCTTCTGAGTTTAAAGCTTTAATCTATATTTTTAACTGTTGTATACACCAATGCCAAACTAATAATGTACTTTACAGTACACAGCTAACATACACTTAATTCCAGTTTTACACTCAGCAGTGTGATAATTAATATATTTATATTTGGACAGAACTTAGAGGCAAAACATTTTTGTAGATTATTTTCATTCGATTAGACAAGCGGCCGAAATGGGTTTCCTCAGGAGGGTGGCTGGCGTCTCCCTTAGAGATAGGGTGAGAAGCTCAGTCATCCGTGAGGAGCTCGGAGTAGAGCCGCTGCTCCTTCGCGTCGAAAGGAGCCAGTTGAGGTGGTTTGGGCATCTGGTAAGGATGCCCCCTGGGCGCCTCCCTAGGGAGGTGTTCCAGGCACGTCCAGCTGGGAGGAGGCCTCGGGGAAGACCCAGGACTAGGTGGAGGGATTATATCTCCAACCTGGCCTGGGAACGCCTCGGGATCCCCCAGTCGGAGCTGGTTAATGTGGCTCGGGAAAGGGAAGTTTGGGGTCCCCTGCTGGAGCTGCTACCCCCGCGACCCGACACTGGATAAGCGGACGAAGATGGATGGATTTTCATTCGATTAATTATTTAGTCTATGAAATGTCAATAAAAAAAGAAAGAAAAAAGTGTCTTTCACAACTTCCCAGAGCACAAGTTTTCAAATGTCTTATTTTGTTTGACCAAAGTCCAAAACCCCATGACATTCAGTTTAAAATGATACATGACAAAGGAAGCAGCAAATCCTCACATTTGAGAAGCGCGAACCAGAGAATGAAAGCATTTTTTTTTTTTGCGTGAACAATTACTGAAATGACTAAACATCCAAATAGTTGCTGATTAATCTTCCGTCAATCGACTAATCGTGTCAACTCCACATTTTCGCTACGTCTTCAGTGGATGGATGTATAGCTAGATGGATAGATGGTGCAGCCCGCTGTCGTGCTAATGAGTGTTGAGTGTCGCCGCTATCTTCAGAAATGCTAAATTAGCTCCTGTAGATAATACGAGGCCATCCTGATGCTTCCTTTCCTCCCTGTGTCGTACAGTGTGTTAGAAGCTTAAAGTGATTGTTGGAATTGGGATTGAAAGAAAAGCAGGCCGAACCACACAGGTGATGACCCCGACTTCTTATCTCCCTCCCTCCCTCCCTCCCTTCATTCATTCAACTCCCCCTCCAGATATACCCTATTTCATTTTTCATCATTTTCACCCCCTCCCCCCCCCCCCGTCCCGCTCCGTCTGAGATGAAGATTTGGCTCTCGCTCATCCACTCATGACCGCCGTAATTCAATTTTTCCAATCTTTCTAATCTAAAGATTTCGTTTTCATTTTTCTAATACTAGAGACTAAAAGAGAGGAGGAGGGGAGGGGGGAGGGGTGTGGTGAGCGGTACACTGCTTGGGTACCATTTGTGAATATTACAACCTCGTTTTATTTCTTGTCTTGATTAATAATAATAAAAAAAACAACTCCCCCCCCCCCTACTCTTCATCATGTCTCTTAATCTCTGGCTCTCTTCTCTCTTTGCCATTTCTGCTGTTTTCTCTCATTTTTATCCATCTCCTTTTTCTTTTCTTTCTTTTTCATCTGTCTTTCTTTGCTAACCCCCTTGAGTCAGGTTCCAAGTCCTAAATCATCATGATTATTTGGCTCGGGGAGGGGCAGCAGAGCGTATGGGAAAATCTTAAATCCATGATGGATTACGACGTCCAGATTGTCGTTTTGAATTAAAGAAAATGATAAGGAATATACGAAAAAGAAATGTAAAAACAATCATAAGTAGATTTAGTTCTCAAGGAGAAACTGTGTTATAATGACAAGAGATTGGTGGGGGGGGAGTAAAACGCATCTGGGCTTAACCGGGACCTGCATCCACTCAATTTAGGCTCTCATCAGGAAAGCACTCGATGGCCATCTTGTTTGTCAGTTTGTATTAATACTCTCCTCCTTCAACCATCTGAAGAGCTTTCTAATAGCCAATGCAGCTGTGTGTGTACTGTATATGTTGGTGTGTGACATCAAATGATTGCATACTTTATCTTCAATGTTCTGTTTTTTTGTACTAGCTCCAATTTTGTGGTATCGTCTTCCATATATATATTTTTAGCACTATTTGTTGATTTACTAGCCTAGTTCCCTGAAGCACTTTTCTTTTTTCATCTCATTGGGATATTGGCCAGGTTTCCATACAAATGTAAGTGAACTGTATTTACAGAAAATAATAAAAAAATGCACGTTTCCACGCACTACTGTTATTCTAAATATTAGTTAGTGTATGAGTTGGTTCATCGAAATAAACAGCTGGTGGCGCTGATTCTGCAATTAAACCATTGCAGACGAAGATGGTGCAGCAAGATGACATAATTAAAAGAGCGCCAGTCAAACCACAAACAGTCCTTTTTGTCTCATAACAAGCTACTGGGAGTTGTAGAGTGTAGCGACTCCATACCACTTGTTGGCGGTAATGTGCCTCTAAGCCATTACTTTTTTCCTGCAGTGAGGTTATTATAGAGAGGCAAAATCCCTCCCCTTCCGGTGCACCTCATGGGTGCACCGGAATTTCGGAAAAAATATGTACAGTAGTGAATGGGAAGGGACAAATTCTTTTTTGATCCCATTTGAATTGAGCCATGAATAACACATATCATTTTCGTCAATTCATAAGATCATTTTGCAACTGAAGAAAGTCCCAGTTTGTCGTAGGTTTGTCGTAGTAGGTGCTCAGCTTGCTCGCTAGCTAGCTAGCTTAGCTATGTTCCACAACACATGTAACGTTATCTTTTCTTGATATGCAAAATTATCATTTAAACTGACGAACATCATATGTGTAACCCATGGCTCAATTCAAACGGGATCAAAAAATAACTAGTCTTGCCCTATTCACTACCGCTCATATTTTTTCCAAATAAGGTCCCATGCTGGTCCACTGGAAAGGGGAGGGACTTTGCCTCTCTACTATAACCTCTTTGGTTTAGGTGTTTACACTTTGCCTCGTCTTTTTGAGGTCATCTCTTTCGTTGGCTTGAAATCCGAAATGTTTCCATATTGGGGGAACAGTTTTAGGTTTCTTTGAGGCTAATTAGTTTGCTACATCGGAGCTATATTTTTTTAATACGACTATGTACATGACATATACATTCATGTTTGGTGTTGACGTCAGCGATCCTCTGCAGTTTTATTTTAGACCGCGGCAGAAATCTCCGCTGCCCCTGAGCTTCAGAAATGCTCTGGGAATTGTAGCTTGTGTGGACACTACCGCACTGCTTGATTAATAAAAGAGATAATGTACTGAAAAGCTATTTGATTCAGAAAAGTGCGACACTATTGGGAAGTAGTTAAACTGCCCAACACTTGTAAGTTGGATTTAGTGCTGTGAAGCCGTAGGGACAGGTTGCTGATGTTGGCTACTTTTTAATTTGCTAAAAGGTGTCATAGTGACAAATGCCAGTTCGACCTGTTAGCACAAAATCAAACATAATAACAAATCTATGACTGACATGGAAACAACTCACCAATAACTCCAGTTCAGAGTGAGAAGGCCAGGTTGTGAAAAAAAATCATTGTTCAAAATTGTGAGGGCAAGAAAGAGAGTGATGTTCTTCACAAACACAAAAAAGAGCTGAAGAGCAGACATTTGGAGACATGAGTGAGAGTCAACTCTTATATTTATATCTTTTCATTTGATAGATGGAAACGCGTGTGTGTGTCTGTGTGTGTGTGTGTGTGTGTGTGTGTGTGTGTGTGTGTGTGTGTGTGTGTGGCGAAGATAGAGGGGGGGTGAGGATGAGGAAGAGTAGGATTAGTAGAGGAAGACTGAGTGGTCTTTAGGGAGATTATGTCCTCAGGTCATCAAATGCTTAAACTCAGATTATATTTATGAAACAATTTCTTTTTAATTCCTGGCATGTGTTTTTACTTTTATTGCAGTGCTGGTCCTCACCTTTAACATGTGGTCTTAACCCAGTAAATATGTTCACCACATCATTGTTTACCTTATGGTAAGGGTAACATTATGGAAACGTTTCCCAAGCTACATACATACACTACATAATACATATACTACATACTGTAGACTAAACCATTATTGATCAGGATTGTAAATGAACTAAAAAGACTGTAACTTGAGAAAATGCATTCTTGATTTGTTTTACACAGAAGCCTCATATTAACTTTAGATAAACTTTTAAATATATTTGACTGTGGATTTTGCCCTTATTACTTATATTGAAAGTGTGGAGTGCAATAAGTGAGGAGACAAGAGACGGAGATGCGTCGAGTCAGCTTTACTCTCCACTTCAATATGTATATCACACTGTACAGTGAGTGAGATCAACAAATGGCCACACAACGTTAACCCGGAACTAGTATCCCATAACACCTCTCCCTTAAAGGTACAGTCCCTTGGTGAATGTCTCTTTCAGTCTTACTTGTGGGTCGCCACAAAAGTATGTTTGGATGGGATCTTTTAATGATCAGTACGACTCGGCTAGGGATGAATTAGGGTCAGCGGAAGTCAGATGTAGGGTTACACAGTCTGTAGAGATGTAGCTTATGTTCACTGCTGACACTGCTACACTTCTACTTTCTTTAGTAATTGTTAATTAATTCAAGAATTTTACACCAAAATAATGATATAATATAATAATGATATGTTTCATCTGATAAATTGTTCTGACAGGTTAACAGTACACCACCAGAAGGTGACAATAAGACGCATGGAAATAATTTACTTTCACTCTTATTAGGCAAGAGTTTGCTAAAGTAAGAAACGGTATCTGAACTAACTACAGGAAATGTCTACACACACAGTTTTAGATTTTATGGAAATAGGCAGATCATGTGGGGACATCAGAGAGGGTGCCGAGGTTTGATTGCTTTATACTCAGTTAAAATTATAACGATGGAAACACATGTATTTACTTCTGTGTTACATAAGCTACATGTATCTGCTCTATATGTGCAGTAACAGTTGTGTTAATAGATAGATAGATAGATACTTTATTGATCCCCAAGGGGAAATTTAATACTAAAACTAAAGTCGACCATTTCATTGTTCTACATTATGAGTGGGATCCTGTAGTAATTTACATTACAATGAAGATTGATAATGTATTCCTTTTTTGAGAACTCTGATTGTCAACAACTTGATTCAGTCTAACATTTAATTTCACTCCCCTTTCAACTAGTCTACTGTAGTAATCTGTAGTAATCCATGGCGGCTGGTGATTTTAAAAAAATTGGGGAGGACAGGAGGAAAACCAAACCCCGGCGTCATGTTATTTTATACAAGTTGGCTACTTATCTCTACCTTCTTGTGTTCAACTGAAAATTAAGCGGTAAAACAACCGGTTTATTGCAAAGTAGGTTTTCACATACAACTATTTTTCTTTGGTGTTTTGGTGCATTCACAAGAAATGGCTCACAAGATTTCTAATAAACACTCACTGCAGGCTCTGGATGGGAATTAAACTTCTGCGTGTGTGTGTGTGTGTGTGTGTGTGTGTGATGTCACTAAAAGCCTGTCAGTTCAACAAGGGGGGATGCAGCACCCAAGTATGTTACAGTGGGAATTTTACACAACACCCACAGATTTAAAGTGTTAAAACAAAAACCATAAAAAAACTGGACTTATTAAAAACAAAGCAAACATGATGTGTTCTTGAGTTCTTCTGCCTGTGGGAGGGTTCCAGTCACTTTACATTTTGGGAGATTATCCTTGAAGCCATAGCAATATAATCTTCTAAATATTTTCATAACATTTCATCATCATCATCATCATCATCATATGTTTGGCTCTAATATCCTTATTCGGAGGCTTAGATTCTGTCTGCAACAATGATTTTGTCGGTCTTTCCTGTCTCACGCTCTGATTTTGCTCTCTTTTATCTCAATCTAATAAGGACTTGGAGGCAAGAAAAGGCAGGGGGCAGTAAAAGAGCATTACATGGTAATATGCAGCAACGTGCCCTGCTGTATTATACAGTTCGATGCCCTGACATTGTAAGAGGCTTTGAATAGAAAAACCCTTGAGCGTATTGTCATGGATAAACAATGTCTAATGGAGTAATGTGTGTTTTTAATAGACAGTGTACATCCTTCTTTTAGTTGTCTGATTTTGTTGCAAACTTGCTGGAAAGTGATAGAAAGGAGATCCAATAGTATGAGCACTGGATGCCAATGCAATTAAATTGCATTAACATTTTAACAGGCATTTGTCATTATTTCCTGACATTTTATTGACCGAACTCATCAGAAAATCAAGAAAATAATCAGCAGATCCATATTTTTCACTCCGATCTGAATGACTCATTTGCTACACTGCCTGCCTTACTTTTTACTCCTTCTGCTGTTGAAACCTTCAGCGTCTCGTGCACAGAGATAGAGAATTCCTCAGTGTCTCACAACGTTCGCAGTAACTGTAAAAAGAATTGGTGCTAGAGGATGTTTGCGTATTATAAACACACATGAGATTCTTGGCATGTCTCATACTGATTTACTATTTCGCATGCCAACTTGAGAGCTTAACCTTGTTTTAACCCCAATAAAACTCTTTGCTGTTCTCCTTCAGCCCCATTGTTTCACCTCAGACCTGCTTAGCTGCCAATTGACAGCTGTCCACAAACGTCTTTGTCTGTGTGTCTGTGTGTGTGTGTGTGTGTGTGTGTGTGTGTGTGTGTGTGTGTGTGTTTTATTTTCCACGCGCGGTACGCACAGTCCTCCAGCTGACCTGCCAGTGAACCTTGACCGCTGCATGTTCAAAGACACCGCACAAGCTTATTTGTAGTCTGCTTGTGTGTGGACAGACGAGCATGGGAGGCCTGAGATTCTTCCCCTCTGTCACTTCTTTCATGCCAGTTATGAAACACTTGTTCATATTCCTTTTCATTTCTTTCTCCCTCCTCTTTCACTGTTGTCTCTCTGAATTCCATGGCTTTCCTCCATGCTTACAGACCAGCACATGTTCTTGTTCTATCTCGCTCCTTTTCTGTCTACAAGTAAGCAGTTCCTCTCTGATAATGCCCAGTGTGTCATTTAGTTATTTATAGTATGTGTTTGTGTTTCTTAAGAGGGCTATTCAAGGAGCCCTATCCATTTCTTGATAAATGAAATTCCTTAGCCCACTGTATTGTCTTAACAATAGGGCAACACAGACACCGAGCTTAAGAGACTGAGCACATTTAAACACACACATGCACCTGCTCTAAGTGTCACGTTATGGTCTTCAGTCAATTGCATATTTCATCCACAGGCAGTCTTAAGATTTACTCTCTGCAAAACGTCGATTTTAGTGGAAATGGCAACCTTCAGTGATTTAAAATAGAAGGGAGTTGACACCTGAATGGGTTTCAATACCCTGTACTGTTACTTAAACCAAGGACAGAACATACTCAGACAGGAACCAAATAATGATCTAAGGACTTTGTAGACTATTTCAAATTATTTTTGTGCTAAAATTAGTCTTTTAGTCTACTGATAAATCCAGTTTTGATAATCACTTGTTTCTCCCGGCAGATATCCGTAATGCTGCGTCACCACGGCACCATGGGACTTAAAGGGGCTGTACTAGAAATACTGGGGGGGGGAGGGGGTGGGCTTGTTTGTGCGATAGACTACAGACTCTGTACTACATTTCACAATTATTTATTAAACACTAAATATTAAATTTAAATAATAATATATAATTAATAAATTATATCTATGTGGCTATCTGCCACATGGCGAGTAAATGTTTGTACCAAAATAGTTCTGTTTTTCAGTCTTCATTTTGGCGAAGGTGCAGCTACTTTCTTCTGTTGCTCTGCTGTCTGCAGGTCGGAGCTTCGCGGGGGGCGGGCTGACACACGCACACACACACACACACACACACAAACACTGGCGCACACACCAGACGCCAGCCACCACGTCACTTAAGTGGTGATTTTTGGCAGCCAGCCTTCCAAAAGATAGAACAATGATATGAAATGTTAACCGATCATTAACCATTGACCGACAAACAGGAAACGGAGTCTCAGTTCACCCGTCCGGGAGGCTATGACACATTTTCCGCACTCCGTGTCCGTGGACAGCTGTAGGCTTGTAATTTTAATTTTGTTTATTTCTTAAGAAGTTTTAGGTTGTGATTTGTGGTTTATGTTGGGTGATTAGCTTCTGGATGGTGGTTACCATTGCAGTCCTGCTCGGTGTATGCTTGGCTGTGTAGCTACTTGCTTTGTTAAACTTGGCATTGGCAATACTTACCTCACTTATTAAGGAGTGGCACTGTTTGATTTGAAGTTGTTTTGACCTACAATACCTCAACATTTCTGAAATATGAAGATAGGTTTTTATAAATTGGTGGCATTTTCGCCTTTGATTGGATTTGTTTTCCCCCATTGAAAAATTGTTTTACCATCCCCATCCCCTTCTTCTGTTCTTATCCTCTCTTCATCCATGAAGAGAATTACTCCTTTCCTTTTGTTTCTTTCAGGACCGTCATAGAATAGTAGCCCTGAACTGGATTTGGTGGTTTGGGCAAGGACACTGGATATTCAGTTATAGTGATTTTATCCAAGGCCATATTTTGCTGTTCTTTTAAGGATCAGAAGTCTTTATAGATGACTTACCAAATTGCTTCTCATTTAGGTGGCTGTGTCTCCCTTGAAGTACCGTAGACGTTTACCCAGACTTTTGCATACTATATGTTTTTTGTACATACAGTATAGTGTACATTCTTTTTTATTTATCAAAATCCATTACATCCTTTAAAAAAAGAAATTCAACAAATACACACATGAAAAATCTGACCCGTCAACAAAACTCATCACTTGAATCTGACATATTACAAATACATTAAAAGGGCTGATCCATGGTTTGTCTTTAGATTTCATAACTCGGGACAAAACACAAAAAAGCAGTAACACGTGGAAAGGGAAGAGAGAAAAAACGTAAGAAAGATGAGAGACACGAGAGGAGGAAACGTGAGTCGGGGGATGTCAGGCGGGGTGGGTGATATGGATTAAAATGGAATGGCCCCGGGCTCCACTCCATTTTTGTCTGGTTAAAGGACAAAGTGAGAGAGGGGAAGTCCTTGTGTATGTGCACAGATGAGAGTGCGTTGGTATCTGTGTGTCGGTTAATAGAACCCCTGGTATTCTTGAAAGGCTCTTATTGACAGACTTAATGCCCTTATTGGACATGAGACACGTGGCCGACACACTCTCTCCAGTGTATGTGTGTACGCTCATATGCTGAAAGTGTGTATATCTATAAGTATGTGAGCCCCCTGTATCCACCCTGTGTGAGCCTGAATTGATTTCCACATCAGAAGTCTCCTCTCTCTGCTGGTTGAATTATACCATCACAGGGTGTACAGTTGCTGCCCTATAACACGCACTAAAAAAACATGCTTTGATGAATAAAAGTTTAAAAGCTTTGACTTTAGTGGCTAATGCATTGGCTACCAAACTTTTATAATGCCAGATAATATCAAAAATCTACATTAGTGCCTTTGATTGGATCTTTGTAGTGGTCTCTTACTAAAAATTCTTAAACTGGCATGTCATTTTTCAGCTATTTTGCACTGCTTTGGTGTTGTCTTTGACAATATGACATTGTTTTAATGACTTTCCACACCTATTGATCAAAGCTTACCAGGTAGCATTAATTGAAAAGCATTAACTGCAACAAAAGATGCAGGTGTCCTCGACTCATTTCAATGAATTCATTATTTAAAGCTAAGAGATAACGGGAAGCTTTGAATAAATCCACTTCTCATCACTTTTTTTTTGCATTTGGCAAGGACTATTGTTAAATATAGTGTGAAATGTTAATGTGTGGACAATTTTCATCAGCTAATTGTCCCCCAAGTAAGCTGAATTTCTCTGTATATGCACATACCATACTATGAATAACCTTTGTGTCTACATTCTTTCAACACCACGTTCCCTATGTGGCTGATTCTGCAAGCCTTCAAACGTCAAGCTGTATGTAAACTTTCCCACTAGGTGGCATGGTGAGGCATTATCACTTACCTTGAAGCACCTGCATGCTCCACTCCTGCTGCGTTTACTAATCATGTTATGTTAAGCCATTTGTCTCTATCACATGTACATGTCGTGTTTCCTTTCTCCTGCCGTTGCCCTCTTGACTCCTGTGTTTCAGTCTTTTGTTTTTGTATTGTATCACTCTGGCTTTCTCTCCTCTATTCTTGTGTTGCCTCCTTTGCTTCATCTCCCCTTCTCACCCCTTTTCCTTCCCCTTTGTGTGATGAAAAAGTGCAGTCTTGGCGTTTCAGTCTCACATCAAATGCTCATATGCGTAAAGGGAGAGAGAGAGAGACATAGATGCCAGCCAGTGTTACACTCTGTGTGCTGTTTGCCAGGGGAACATTGCATTGAAGCACCAGTGAACATCTGGCCCATGTGCCAATGATTGGTTGGGGAAGTTCCTCAGGATATAACACTTGAAAATGTCTTGGCATGTTCGCGACAGCAGCAGTGCAGTTTGTGCAGTGTGTGTGTGTGTGTGTGTGTGTGTGTGTGTGTGTGTGTGTGTGTGTGTGTGTGTGTGTGAAGACTGTTTTGTGTGTGTGTGAACGTACACTGGTAAGTGATTATATTTGTGATGTGTGTCTGTGAGGGATGATTGTATTACATGTGTGAGAAAACTATTAAGTGTGAGTGAGTTTAAGATGATTGTATTCTCATGCTTGTGTGTGAGTGTACAGTACCTGTGTGTATGTGTTGGGAGCTTTTACTTCCCACCATTAGCTCTAAACCCTTTTTGAGCGGGCGGCTGATTCTTCCCTTGATTACTATTTAGACTTCTACTCGTTTACAGAGCGCCATCTCTCCTTTGTTTTATCTCTCCGTTTATACCTTCTGCTAGCTCGTTATTCCTCGTTCTCTGTAATGATTTCATTTTCTTTGCTGGTTCCTAACGCTGCTTACTTAGGTTCAACGAGAGGCGAGTAGAAGTTTTCTCTGCTTTAACCTTGCTTTCTTCCATAACTTCCTTCTCCTCATTCCTTTTGTTCGTCTCCACCCTCCTCCTCCATCTCCTTTACAATTTATTCCCTCCTTTGTGACTCTCAACCCCTGATCACCTACTACACTCTAATAGGCTACACATGCATGGTTTTGCACGCCGCTGATCGCACATGTGTCTGTTGTGTTGGTGTGTGCCCCTAAAGGAGGCGGTGGCCCTCATCGGCGACGTCCGCCCAGTGGTGGCAGCGGGCGGCGGGCCGTGGAAGATGCGGCAGGGTTGTTAAAAGTGTTGTTAAGAGAGCGGCTGGCAGCTGTTCCTGACAGGTTGGGGATGGAAGGACAGATGGTGTTTGATTAGCGAACAGACCGCTGATGGAAGGAGGGATGGAGGGAGAAATGAGGGAGGAGGAAATTGATATGAGTTTAGGAGGGAGGGTAAAAAGTAGATGGGAGGATGGATTCTTTGACTTGAGGATATATAGATGGATGATAAATGCATACAAACTGGAAAGAAAGGGATTCGGAGCATGCTGGGAGGAGAAAGTGAAAACGCTGTCAGGGCAGCTGTTCTAAACAACAATTAGCTTCATCCACCTGGGTGCCATCTTAAAGAACCGATGCAAATAAACCTGCAGCGCTGGCTGATTAAAGTCTGTTCAACAAGATAACAGTGATGTTGTAGCCAGCGATGGTCCAATTCAATCAGTCATTTATTTGAACGATGCTTTAAAGTTGATGAATTGAATCATAATTGGTCTGAGTTTTGCTTTCTAACAGGTCAGCCTAGGGTCAGTCGGTGTGCTGAGGTTTCTACTTAAGCAGCTTGAATACACAATGAAAATAATATCAAACTGATGGCAGAGCTATGAATTCTGCCAGCGTGCATTAGAAAACAAGTCTAGACAGAGAAATAGCCTTGTCTCCTGGACATTGCAACTGCACTATCTTCATTTACATCAATATTAAAGGTTCAAAAAGAGGTTAAAGGTTGCAAAGATTGCAAGATGAACACCCAGGAGCTGAAATGTTCTCCACGATTAATATTCAAAGTTCACTATTCTAGACAGCAAGGCTGCAACTTACAATTAGTTTCATTATCGATTAATCTCCCAAATATTTTTCGATCAACTAAAATGTCAGAAAAAAGTGAAAATAAGAAAAATGTTTGCTTCTGTAAAGATAAGTCTAATGAACCAGTTGTTAATCACAACCTCATTGGTTGTTTGGGCAACACAGCGTCAATAATGAAATGTAATTTTTTGGATTGGATTGAATTGTTTTTGTCAAAAATAAATCCTAATATAACGTAAAACTCTAACTGTTATGCTGGAAAATGTGTGAGAAAAAAATGTTTGTTGTGATGGAAAATGGATGGAGGTAGAAAGCAAGGTAAAGCAAGAGGTAAAAAATGAAAAAGCAGGTTGAGGTAATTTCACATTTCAAACTAAACAAATTAACAAACACAGTGATTTGCTGTATGTATTTCATGTAGTGCTGTTGATTGATTAAAAAAAAAAATCACAGTTAATCACAGTTTGCGTGTATCTGCATTCTTCCGTTTTAAAAACATTGCCCGCCTTCATCACTCCCTTTCCTTCTCAGCCGCTGAAACACTCATTCACGCATTCATCACCTGACGACTGGACTACTGCAACAGCATTCTGTACGGCACATCCACCAAATTCCTCAAAAAAACCACAATATATCCAAATCTCAGCAGCCCATCTACCCCACTCACTCCAGCACCAGAGATCACATCACTCCAGCCCTCCTAGACCTTCACACAGAGTCCAGTTCAAAATCCTCCTTATCACCTACAAAGCTCTAAATAACCCGCCCCCTCCTACCTCACTGAGCTCCTGCACCGTCATACTCCCACCCGCAACCTCACATCCGGAAGCTGACCTCCTTTCCCCTCTCACCTGCCCCGAGCACCAAACCTGCAGGGGGGACAGGGCCTTTTCCGTTGCTGCCCCCTTCCTCTGGAACTCTCTCTCCCCCAACACCTCAGACTTTCCACATCACTTGCTAACTTCAAAAACCCATCTTTTTAAAGCTGCTTTCAACCTGTAACAAGTTTATCAGTTTCCACTTGTTTCTATACTGTTTTGCTGCACTTTTTTAATATTGATCTCTAGTTGTTATTGATGTTTTTATACTGGTCTTGCTATTGTTTTTACCTTGTAAAGTGCCTTTGAATACCTTTTAATGCACTATATAAAATGTAGTATTATTATTATTAGTCATGGGCTGTGAATACTAGGATTTACTTGTAAATGTGCCGTGTTGAAATAAATAAACGAATGACAAACTGGTTTAAAGAAACAAATTCTTCAGTTTTATTATCTCAACCATTAACATTATTAAACAAGTGTTCAATAACAATCTTAATTTGTTGAGACATCCATATGAACTGCAGACATATTTAGCAGTACAACTGTTACAAAGTAATGTCTGCTACAAAGTCACAAAAAGCTTACCAGTAATCATTTTGCATAATAACATCCACTCAAATGAATGAAACAATAAGTCAATAGGAGCGCTGTCTGTTCCTATAGTTGTGACCTTGCCTGTTATGTCCGACTCATTTGCAACTTCAAGAAACTGGCTAGCGCATGCTTCGGCAAAATACCTTTCTCCTGTTTTTAACATGCCCAAAGTAAGGAGGAGCATCTCGCTGCAGTCTGCTTGACATCAAGCCCTGCCCACATCCAAGTCAGTCTTTTTTTCTTTTTTTTTTAAAACCTACGTCGTCTCCCCACACGCTCGAACGGACCAAGACGGAAGCAAAGCTGATATCCTCTTGTTTCACATTAGATGACAGAAACTGATGTAAGCTAAACACAAACGACATTTCATGCAACAACAGTGAACTGTAATTGGGCCCATGTACTTTTTCGTTCATTTGATTTCCGACTTTGAAACGAAAAGAATGGTTCGGAAATAACGTAAGACTGCTCCGGTGAAAGCCTTGTTTTCATGAGCTTCTGGGGCTGCTAGCTAGCTCGGAAGCTACATCTGATGGCAGGCAGGTTGCTAATTAGCCAATGCTAAAAAGTATGGAAGTAGCCTCATAGACTGTAGTTTCCCCTGCTTTCTATCAATATTCCTCAGTATATGTCTTTTGGTGTAGTTTCCTAACATGCTCGTAGACATGTAAATGAACTGTTTGCGTGCTAGCTAAGTCAACGGTCAACACCTTTTATATTGTAACGTGAAAGCTCAGGCTGCGTTAGCTTCAGCTAAACCACAGCCGCAACTTGCACTGCCCCGTTAAAATGCAACTTCAACCCTCGGATATAACGGTAATCACGTAGCGATTTTACTGTATCTAAACATCTGTATGTGTGTTCGACCTTTTGAAATACTTAGGTTAGGTGTGTTACTGTGCAGGTATTATCCGAGGAGCATCTCGCATGGTTGTGAGTTCTACTGAACCAGATAGAGAGACCATTTAAAGACTCAGGAACCCTTTGCAGGTGTTTTGGATTAATTAGCTGATTAGAGTGGGACACTTTGAGCCTAAAATATTGAACCTTTTCACAATATTCAAATTTTCTGTTTTCATAAACTGTAAGCCATAGTCATCAAAATTATAACAAATACAGGCTTGAAATATCTCGCTTTGCATGTAATAAGTCTATATAATTAGTTTTACCTTTTAAGTTGAATTACTGAAATAAATTAACTTTTGCGCAATATTCAAATTTTTCGAGTTTCACCTGTATGCTTCTGGTTCACCTGTTAATTGTTAAAGCAAAATCGCCCCTTTGTACATTTGGTTGTGACTGAATTCTTGCTGTTAATATGAAAGTCCATAACGAAACAACACACCATTCTACTTTTGAGGGCTAAATTAAATGAAATATGGCTCGTTTTCCGTTTGATCACATTGTCATCAATATTAACAAGGTTTAAAATGACCCATTTTTCAAATTTGGATATCATTTCAAAATCAGTAGTAACTACATGAAAACTTCACTGTTGCATGAAATATCGTTTGTGTTTAGCCTACATCATCAGTTTCTATCTAATGTGAATCAAGAGGCTATATCAGCTTCGCTACCAGGCTCTGTCTTCAAAAAACTTTATTATTCAAGTACAGATCCATAAACACATTGAAAACATTAAATGCATACATACATACACGAAAAAGGGGCGCATTAAATTTACATTAAAGAGGTTGTAAGGCATTTTAAATGTTCAGAGTCCAGATGGCTTTCTTATTTGTCAGTCCTTTTTTAAAGTTTTAGAATATAATTTCATGTCATTTTTAAATTGGTGACTAGTCTATTCGGTTTTCTTTCAGATCATTTACATTTATAGATATAAAATTTTCAAATAAAATTAAAAGATTCAAAATAAAAAACATGGCATTTATCCAAATAATTTTCTTCATAGTAAAAAGATTCTACCAGGCTGTCTTGGTCCGTTCGAGCGTATGGGGAATGACGTAAGCCAAAAAAAATGGCTGACTTGGATGTCTTCCTGCAGACTGCAGCGAGATATACTTGAAAGTAAGTGCAGCTGCCAGTTGTCACTGATTAGGTGTGCTGTTACACCGAGGTAGTTATGATAACTTACTGATGTCCAGTGGTCTCCAGTAAGTGCAGTAGAAGTACCTTCTGCCAACTGCCTCACTTTAGTAGCTTTTTCAACATCGTACAGTTCATGTCTTGTAACAATATTTCCTAGGTATTCATTATTTAATTTTTCTATGGCTGTAGTTTTGTTTTATGTATGAAATGTTTAGTTCTTGTTGGACAATTATGGGTTACATTATTGTGTTGTGGCTGCTCTAATATGTTTTCTTTTTCCTTACTTTGTGCAAAGTAGAGTATGTTGTGTGTGGACATTGGACCGGAAGCTGTGGATGAAATTACTTTTGTATTGGTGTCATGTAATTCTGTGTGGGATTGACTACTTAGTGGCATGACACGTAAATAAAATATATCATATCGTATCCCCTCGAAGGTAGTTTGTATGATGGCTCGCCTGTGGCGATCTGAATGATGTCTTGAAGACACTGGTCCTGAACTATGTTGTGGCACTCCGCCAGTGTTGTTTGACGAGCACGGCTTGTTGACCCTGTCTCAGCAACACGGTCTCACGGCAGTTCGTGTAATTGCATTCAGCAGAGTGGGCACTGTCGTTGTTTACTCATGTTCGCCACACATATCACACAAAGCGTAGTCTAGATCCACGACTTTCCACTTCCGGGATTGCCCCGTTGCCGCCGGAAGTTTTCTGTTGCACGACTTAAACAGCTTTTGAACATACACACGAGCGTACACACAAGTTCCTTCCCGAAGCTATTTTGCAGCGGCACCGGAGCTCCGTGCGGCGCTTAGCGCCACCCATGACAATTGTGATTAGTTTAAAGGAATGCCAATAAACCAGAGCACGTTTCTCTCCTATCCCAGAATGCTGTGTGGACTAGCCAGACCCTCCTCGGCAGCGCTGTGGAGGAAGGTCTGGCAATGCGAGACTACACAAAGCGTAACCATCCGTGCTGCGATAATGGAAGGAGGTTGGGGTCAAACTTGATACAAATTACTACTTTGCGTTAAAAAAAATAACGCGTTCATTTTTTTAGATTAATCACATGAGTTAACGTGTTAATGTTGACAGCCCTAATTTTAAGTAAAGCCGTTAATAGTTAAACAATGCAAGATGTAGTCAGAGAGTCATCTTGCAACTGAACAGACAATATAAACAATATAAAGATAATAAATCTTTTGTTTTCACTGATGACAATCAGTGTTTTACAACCATGATGATCAAACAGGATAACATACAGGTAGTTGCTCTCCTGTCTTTGTCTTCTCATGAACCCACGCACATTTCACACTTTTACCCAGTCATGATCTATTATTTGTGACATTGTAAATGAGGTTCATCCCTATCAACATAAGGTACTGTATGTTTGGGGTAGTATTTTGTTTCAACCTACACACTAAAATCTGAGAAGAAATACCAGGAGGAAAACACAAAAAGACACGTCGATATGGAAACAAGTGGCTGTGAAGTTCCTTTTCACAACCACTATCAAATGAATTGAATACTTACTTTATGCAAAGCAACGAGCTGAACACTAAGTTATATCCAAAAAATGTAGTCTTTGGTTATGAAATAGCAATTACAATGGTAAACTCGGGCTGTTGTTGTGAGTATTGTCATTGTCATTGTTGTAGCTCCAGACATACATTTGTGCTTCTGCCTCATCCCAGGCCATTGCATCAATATACCAATATGACAGTGGATGTGAAAAAAACTAACTCTTTCACACAGATATACACACACACACACACACACACACCACAGTCCACTTTAGCTGCAGAGAAGACAGTTAGAGCTATTAGGATTATGTTGAGGAGACATTTTTTTTCTCGATAATAAACTCTCCCTACTCCATAATAATAGCGGCCATTACCCGAAATGCATCACTGTCACGCCATCTCGGTGGACAATAAGTGTGTCTGTGCAAGTATGTTTGTTTGTGCATATGACGGGGTGATTGACAATAAAACAATCAGCAGGCCAACAAAAACACAGCTGTTTTATTGTTGCACTGCTCAGATGTGCTTTCACAGGCAGACGGTGTGTGTGTGTGTGTGTGTGTGTGTGTGTGTGTGTGTGTGTGTGTGCGTGTGTGCGTGTGTGTGTGTGATCATATGGAGTAAAGAGTGACCCCCGCCTCATGTTCAGCCCTTCCTGTTCTAATGAAAAGCTTTGGCAGTATAAGATAGCCACACTAGATGATCACAATGCTGCCTTTTGTTTTCTTCAAAGGACTTAGTGACAAACTTTGATAATACCTGCAGTATTATCTTGTTTTTTTTTTACCTCCCCTGGTGTCTAAAAGACTTCCTAAATGACTTAAAGAGGCACTCCAGCGATTAAGCATCACACTTGCAAGAGACAGTCAAAATCTGTGTAGTAGGGACGCACCAATCCAACTTTCCTTCTGAAACCTCAGGTCAGGTTATTGGCTAATACTAGTGCTCTCTGTTTTCCAAATGTAAAGTCTGTGTACCTAACATGGAACACATTTGTATCTAAGATAATGTGAGAAGATTTCAGTTTGTCCAGTAGTTTTAATGACCAAATATATCTGCACAACTAATGGCATTCCCATCAGCTTCAGCTGTACTTTGTGTTTAGTGCTAATTAGCTAATGTTACCACACTAAACTAAGACAATAAACATGGTTAATATACCTGCTAAACATCAGGACATTAGCATTAAGGTCAAAATAGTACTGTGCATATGATCAGCCTCACAGAGCTGCTAGTATGGCTGTGGACTGTTTTTTATGCTATTATTTTGTGAACAACTTCCTTATCACTCTATTTTTGTCTCATTCTCATTTGAATCTGTCATGGGGAACTGGATGATTACAGGAGCCGTCATTTTGCAGAAACCTATAAACAGTTTATTGTGCCATTATCTCCATTGGAGTTCTGGCAATATATGCATCATAACATACAAATGATGTATATCATTGGAGTGTATTTAAACTTGAGCACAAAAGTGTGTTCTGTTTTATACACCTTGTTTTTTTCCTTTACAATTTCTGTGTATGTGACAGAAGAGAGTGTTGGCACTTTATCCCATGCTGGTGATGGTGGCTGGCATTGTGTGATGCCAGTTAGTGTTTGGCGCCAACACACAGAGGGCATGGTGTGAGTTTGTGAGTGTTAGGGAGGTAAGTGGTGGGAGAGGAGGACAGAAATAAAACCTACGAGAAAGGAGGCAAGGAGGAGAGGTAAAAAGGGGAAGAGGAGGAGTAATGTCAGCGATAAGGGGTGAGAGAGGATGAACAGAGGACGGATAGAGGAGTGAGAAGGATGGTAGGGCAACAAGGGCAGACAGGCCTTGTGCCTTTGTGTGTGTACGAGTGTGAGTCTGCACCTATGTCTTTTTGTGTGTGGGTGTGTGTGTGTGTGTGTGTGTCTGTCCCTGCCTCTTTGTACTGGCTAATCTAGGCGTCAGCAGCTTTTTGAGGCTTTTGTGCTGACAGTAATCACACAGCGCTCCTCTTTTCAATTCATCAGCAACAACAACAAGGGATCACATGTCCCCTATACAGAATCAAGAGAGAGTGAGAGGGAGAGAGGGAGCGAGGGAGGGCATGAACAGAGTTAAAGTGGCCATCACGTTGCCTAGTTACCGCTTGCGTTGATGGCGATTTGGTGTGTGTGGGCAGGCACCTGCAAACGGTCAACGCCCTCTACACCTCTGCTGAGCGCAAATAGAAAAGAAAAGTACAATCACACAGTTCCTCTTTTTTTCTTTTTTCAAAGAATAATTTATTTCATGTTGCAGTGTAATGGATAAACAATGAGTAAACCACTGGTCAAATCTGTAGCAAGCATTAATAATAATCATCAGAATAACATTAATAGGAATAATTATTTCAATTATAAATAATAACAATATCAGAGTGATCAGAGTCATTATTACATCTATACAAGCTACAAATATCAGCATTTTGTCCTATGTCTTTTTTGTTTTGTTTTTGTTTACTGCTGTTAAAACCTTAAACACTTCACACACATGACCCGGCCGGGGCAGCTGCCCGTCTGTGCCACCCAGAGCAAAGAGAAAGATCTGTTTTTTCCAATAGTGGTTTGGTAACTTACAGTGACTTCCAGTTTCAAGGTTCTCAGCACGAAACAGGGTTAAAATGAGACCTTTTGACACCTCTGAATGTATGAGCTCAATTTTAAGAACAACTGATTGTACCACGGTTAGTCGCCAGTGTTTTGAGTGCTAAAATCCTCTGTGCAAGTGTTTGAGTCCAGTCAGTACTTGTGTATTGCCAAAGGTTAGCCTGTCCCAGAGCACCATGAAGAATGATTCTTGTGTGTTGTATCATGTGGGAATGACGTGCTGCTTAGAAAGGGATCTACGAAGCACATGGAACTGGAATGAATGGTGTGGTTCCTGGTCATTGTTACAAAATGATGATTCAAATACGTTTACAACAATGATTTACAATACAGTGAATCCACTTCGCATGAAATCACAAAATTGATGTAAATGTGATTTTTTTTTTTTTTTTTTTCAGATTAGGATTTTGAATGTTCTGAGAAACAAATGAAGCATCCAACACAGATTATATAAAAAAAAAGAAATGAATACCAAAATTGTTACAGCACTAACATGTCCACAACGTGTCCTGAATGTATCCAGCATCAGTGCTATATATTGAAAATATTATAAATAAACCAGTAGTAGTTGGGCCAGATACAGTATTAGCCTATCACAGATGTATTTCTCTGTCAGATGATCAATGAGAAACAGTGTCACTGTTACATAGTTTGTCCACCAGAAATCACTGAAATTACTGACCTTCTCAGTACAAAACTTTGTCACATATCATACATAACAACATTTTAATTTAAAAAAATGTCTGTTAAGTAAAAACAACGAAAAAAAAGGGGGCCATTCTCTGTCAATATCAGCATTTATCATGTTGGTCAGGCTGTAGTAATTTAGTGAAATAATTGCGGTAACTGAGGTTAACGGATCAATCTGATTCATGACGGCTTAAAATAAAATGCCCATACAGTTTGTCTAATGTCTGAATGACCTATTTTTCTGATATTGTAAAAACGGGACTCGTAGTCTCTAGATCTGAGAGATTTATAAAAAAAAAAAAAAAAAAAAAGGGTTTTTGTCTTCGATGCTCTGGGTGCCTGAATGCAACATGAGCCAAGAGGGGCAGCGTGGGAAGGGTGGGGCAGGGAGAGCCACAGTCAGAACAAACACCCAGTACGTCTCGGTACAGTAAAAAGAGCGAGCAGTAAAAAGAGGAGGGGAAAAAAAGAAGGGAAATAAACAACAACTAAGTGTCCAGTTTGTCTGGGTTCAGGTGAGGATTTGGGAATGCTACTGTGCGATCCTATTCAAGAGGTGTGTGTGTGTGTGTGTGTGTGTGTGTGTGTGTGTTTGTGGTTGTGTGTGCATGGGTATCTATGCGATTGACTGAGGGTTTATAGTAAAGAGGCTGTACTTATACAAAGAAGAAAAAAATGCAGAAACATCACCTTTTTTTTTTTCTCCAAAAATGTCCATGTAACTCAAAAACATCCACAATAAAAAGATTTTCTTTATATATTATCATCTTTATATTTAGTTTGCTCCCCACCCCAAGTCACGGGCTGAAGATTGATCCATCATCTTCCTCATACCTTTGTTCCTCCAGAGAAGGACGAAGAGCGAGCTCGGACGAGGTGGAGGAGAAAGAGAAGACGGGGTTTTCGGCAACGAGGAGCTTTTTTGTAAGTGCAAGGATTCCCACTGTTTTGCTTTTAATTGGTAAAAGTCTCAACACAATATCTTAATTTGAGTATTGTCTGACTCTTGAGCCCGCTACCTCATTCAAGAGGACTATTTTTTTTTTCTGTATAAATCATTTTGAGGGCAGGCTTGTGTTTTAAATGTTGGGCTGACCAAAAAACAACCACCAAAAAACCTCTCCAGAAGCCTCCGAGTAAAACCACGTCTCTGCATCGCGTCATGAACATCAAAACGCATTTTTACTGAAGACCTCAACCTAACTCTCTTACAGTCCTCTCACGGTCCTCAGAGGTTTGTCTTGCTCGCTGCGTTTCCTTCCTCGCCCTAGTCAGTCATGGAGGAGTTCTTGTAGACAGTTGGGGGATTTGAAGACATCGGGAACCTCGCTGTCTAGTTTGCAGATCACCTTGTAGATGGCCTTCTTCCAGGACGGGTCTGCGTCCTTTCCAGCCACGATGGCGTTGAAGAACTCGCGCAAAGTCACCTGGGACACCTCCAGAAATCGTTCAGGAACCTGAAGGAGAAAAAGGGGAAAAGGAAGTGGGCAAAGGAAGAGGAAAGGAGGTACAAAGAACAAGGAAATCATTTTATGCCCACTTTGATTGTTTGAACTGAAAAAAGAACTTCCCTTCAATCAACTTTCCCTTTCTTGTCCTACGTTCAAAGCTACAATACAGTATTTATGCTAAAAATACTGAACTGTGTTACTTCTGTATTCGAGCATGTGTAGGTGGATACATATACATACATATAGTAGAAAGTACCTTGATGAAATCATTATATGTTCAAAAGTTTTTGGACACCTGAACACTACACCCATACAGTATGTGCCATGGTCATTGAAAGACAATATCCTGTCAAAAAAAGACCTCCAGGAGACAGCCACATCTAAAATCACTTTTGCATTGAAATGCAAACCTCTTCAAATACAGATTGCTTTTAGACAAGTGTTTAGTCAAGAATTAGTTTATAAGTGTGCGTGTGTTTCAGATGTCCATATATTACTATTCCTGTACCAAGTTCTTCTTCAGCTGTCAACTTCCCCTAAATGCACTTCCCCTTTCTTAAAAGCCCCCAGCTGTGTGTGTGTTTGGTGTCGAGAGTTCCTTATGCACACACTCACACATGACAGATGACACACTCAGTCCTTGACAATGGCAGGTGAACAGTTGTCTGTGATCTGTCACTGTGTGTGTGTGTGTGTGTGTGTGTGTGTGTGTGTGTGCGCGCGCGCATGTATGTGTAGTAGTTTAAACAAGAACGAAGGGATTGCAGGAATCCAATTGTCCTTTCCACATGCATAAATGTACTGTCATCACAAAGCGTGTGTGTGTGTGTGTGTGTGTGTGTGTGTGTGTGTGTGTGTGTAGGTTTTAATGCTGTGTGTGTGCTCATAGCAGTGTTGGACAGCAGAACAACGGCACACATACACACATTTTTCATTCTTTTTTCTCTGCCCTTTTCTCCCGGGGGCAAGATCATACAAAGACACTAAACAACCTGACTAGGATTCTCTCCCCTCTCTCTTTTTTTCTTTTTCTTTGTCTCTTTTTCTTGCATGCAGATGCGCACACACACACACACACACACACACACGGGAGGCTGACTCTTCCAGACAAGGTGCATGCTCCTATACACCCCAACAAACTCTCACACACACCTAGAGGACGACAGAGTGCCGTCTGGGTGTAACCCCGTCATGCGTGGCAGGACATGCCAAGGTTAGTCGCCACAAGAACGGATGAATCACCCCTCACACACACACACACACACACACACACACACACCCTAAATGATTCCCTGGACTCTCATAAACTCTACCCTAGTCTACCCTCACCTACACTCTCTCTCTTTTTAGCTGGCCCCTTGAGACCACAGTTATTTCAATGAGGCCCTCTGTCACTGTCTTGCTACAGACACTACTGTACACACACACACACAGAGACACACATGCTCTTTCTCATACACACACACACACACGCACACACACAAAGATTCAACTTAGTAGGTGATGTGTACGTCGATGCAGACATGGTAGATTTTAGACGGGAAGGTTACGTAAAGGGTAGGTTTTAATTTTGTAGTTTTGCCAGTTTTTTCCTGCCAGTTATGGTCACATCGTACACACCAGAGTAATTGCTTGCATCTGGGAACATGGCAAAATTGCTATAACAAAGTCCAACAGGGTAAGCAAGAGTGGTTGTAAACATGGCAGATTACCTAAACCACTTCATTTGGAGGTAAAACCGAAATGGGAGCGTTTTGAAAATGTCAGTGACAATCCCTCATTGCAACTACAGCAAGCTCGATAGGTCAAAGTTGAACCGGGGAGTCGGTCCATAAACTGTGATGAATGTTTACAACAAACAGTTGTTCCAGTTTAAAGATCAGATTGTCTGACTGCTCTTATTTCTTCTCATCTGTCTCCTTTTTACTGCATTTAAGAACTCATCAATTGACTTGGTGAGTACAATGTTATTATTAGAGATAGGAATGATGCCCACGACTATAACAAAAAAAAAATATGACCCCAGTTGTAACGAATGGGAATTATTATCCTTCTTAATAAAAGTTAAAAAAAAAAAAATAAAAAAAAATAAGCAAGGGTTTAATCATTAAACCTCAGCAGGTGCCAACATATTTTAGGCTAAACCTTTTTTGTTTTATTTGTTCTTAATAGTTGCTGAATCTGCCCACTGGGACAAATAAAAGTTGAAACCTGAGCTTGATCTTGAATATGAATGTGCCTTTGTGGCGTCCTCTCCCTTCTGGATTACATCTCTTCATCTTTTAGTTGTTCAAATTTCCTCTTATCTTAAAAAACAAAAAGGCGAATCCACTCTAACATCTTCCCAGAACTCTTTTTCTTTTTTCTTTTTTTTACCTCCTTGCTTGATATTGAGTGATCTTCATTAACACACTAACATGCAGGGGTGTGGCTACAAAATCTGACTGAATGTTGGTCTCTAGCAAATTCCCTTGACTCTGCTTTGGCTGTGTGCAATTGAGATATCAAACGCAAAGAGTTGTAAAAAAATAAATAAATAAAAAAAATAAAAAACTCCACGCACAGTGACCTTGACCTAGAATGCCCTGCCTTGTTCAGCATGATGATTGGTGTGTTTTTAAAATGTTTCAGGGCGGCGTGCGTCATCATTGCAGTGGGGAGAGGACTCAAAGTGCTGAAACAAGACAATGACGGGGAGAGAAAAAGGACACCGCTGATTCACAGAGAGGTAGGAGGAAACACAAGCAGAAAGAATGAAATGAAGCAGGGAGGATATTGTGTGTCTGGTTGCGTATCAGCTCAACTGGACAAACACACACACACCCACACACACACACACACACACACACACACACACACACACACACACACACACACACTTGGGTCCAGATGCCCAGAATCGTCTGGCCATCGTAAATCAGTCCAGTAAAGAGATCTAAATTAGGCTATCATCAATACAGATGGGCCTGTTTCCCCCCATGTGTGTATGTGTTCCAAGAGATGACGGACAGAGGAGGAGGGTGAAGGGAGAGTGAGGATGAGAGAAAGGAAAGACACGAGGAAAAAAGAGGAAGGGAGGGCGTCCCAGTAGGCCTCTTTGTTGGGCAGCGATGTAGAGATTTACAGGCTCTTGTCCTGTGTGTGTGTGCATCTGCGTGTGTGCGTGTGTACGTGTGTGTGTGTGTGTGTGTGTGTGTGTGTGATTTACTCCTGGCTTGGATCTCGATATTGCGTCTAGTGGCCAGGAGAGAGAGAGCAAGCGAGGAATGGGGTAAGTGAGAAAGAGAAAGAAAGATAGAGAGGAAGAAAGACACTTGGTTCCCAGTAAACATAATTCGCATGATTGCTCCGGTTTGGTGGGTAAATATTGGATGAAGGGAGGCTCAATTACTTTCTCTTCACACACACACACACACACACACACACACACACACACACACACACACACACACACACAGACGCAGATGCACAGCACACACACATAGGACAAGAGCCTGTAAATCTCTACATCGCGGCCCAACAAAGAGGCCTACTGGGACGCCTTCCCTTCCTCTTTTTTATTTTTTTCCTCGTCTCTTTACTTTCACTCATCCTCACTCTCCCTTCACCCTCCTCCTCCTCTGTCCATCAACTCTTCGAAATGTAGTTGTTTGAGAAATCATAAACTTGCTGTTACTGTCTGTGTTTATTATACATCGCAAAGCAAACTCATCACACCTTTTTTAAGGTATTTGAAGTGAAATGTCCTCTGTGCACTGTTGTGTTAATATATTAAACCACAACTACTGTAAAAAATGAATTGTGAATTGTGAATTTAACTGCTCGATGTTGCTACAGATCTTTCACGGAATTTGCAGCTCAAAATATTGTAGTTTTTGCTCTTTTCCTGGAAAAAAACAATCTTGTGTATTCTACGATTCTCGTAACAACAGTAGCAGCTGCTTGTTTGCAATACACAGAGGAAGAATGAGCATTGAAAAGACAAAAGAGCGCCACCTGCAGAAACTCAAACCATCACTAGAAAACCTTAAGTGCAGCAACAGCACAGCCATAAGCACTTAGCAACAGTGACGTCTGCTTTGCTAATTTAGTCATTTCTTACAGTGCAGACCACGAGCACAAAAGGGCAGTGTTGCACTAAAACGTATTTTTAGAATAAAGGAGAGCCCTTTATAAGTAGGTTACTTTTTTATGAATACACTGCCCCATTTTAACACATCCAAAATAGAAAAATAAACACTTAACATAGACTTAAGTTACACACTCACATGGAACATAAGCCGTCATCACCCAGAGAATACTTATCATGGAGAGTATCCTCCCTTTATTTATCCAGACAGTGTGTCACGACAGCACATTCAGTCACTCACACAAGATGCATGCTGATCATCTTCTCTAATGTGATATTAATGTGTGTGTGTGCTACTGTTCATTCTGTACCAAAATCAAATTCTACTGATTCCTTTACTGCAATGAGAGGCTGTCTCCCATTCAGCTTTGGCTGAACTAATTCCAGCAATGTAGCTTCTTTCTAGAAATACAGTACACGTGTCAATATCTTAAAGGGAAAACACTGACGTTTTAAGATAATCACACGAAATCCTTAAAGCAAGTTGTGTTTTTATTGGAACTACAACAAAACTGGTTCTTCCATGTTTTAGGGCAACTTATTTAACTAAACTATATGTTTTTGCTGTGTGAGGTTACCACAGTCACTGATCAATAGTGGCTTTTCTTATTAAACCCCCTCCTCTTAGCCTTCTTTTATTCCTTTGCACCCTTAAGCCTTCTTCCTTCACCTCCACAAGCAACCTCTTCTTCACCTTCTCTTCTTTTCTATCCGACACAGGTTACTCATTTACCCTTTCTCATCCCATCCCGACTTCCCTCCTTCCTCACTTCCTGCCTCCTCTCCTCTCTCGTGAATATAAGCCACTCCGCTGTCTCCTGCATGTATTACTACTTTTCCTCTTCACGCTGGCAACATGAGACTGATGGAGACGTCTGGGCTGTGTGCGTGTCCTCAGTTGACTCTATTCACCTCTCCATACGTCTTTCCACCTGCTTTTCCACCCATCCCTCTGTTTCCTTTCCATCCTCACCCGCCGTCTTGCACAAAAGGAAACACACACACACACACACACACCAGGCTCTTAAGAAATCGCTGTGCAAACACCGCTATGTTTGATTCTCAAGGTGTACAAACAGAAGGAGACTGTATTTGTGCGTGTGTATGTCTGTGTGGGTGTGTTGTTCCTTCTCTTCTCTATTTTACTCAAAGTCTTTCTACTTCTCTCCATTAGTGTCGGAGACGTTGACAATGTTTACTGTGTGTGTGGACACTGCGTGTTGTTAAGCGTGATCATTGATCAATTTTTTTTTGTTTGTCCCTTTTTAAACCATCTTTCTAATCTTGCTGCAAGATGTTGCTCTTTTTATTTTCAGATGAACACACATACACACACACACACACACACACACACACACACACACACACACACACACACAACTTTACACTCCACACACAGCATTTTGTTGCCATTCATTCGCTCTGTGCCCTTGAGTTCCACTTTGCTGTTGGTCAGATGTATTTTTCTATCATCGAGACAATACTGGAAGTCTAATGCGCTGCTCCTTCTGTTTGTGTGTGTGTGTGTGTGTGTGTGTGTGTGTGTGTGTGTGTGGGTGGGTGGGACTGAGTGGACATATGATTTTTGTGCCAACACACAAGCATCTGCTTCCTTTTTCCTCCTTTTCTCTCTCACTCTCCTTCTCTTTCCCTGCTATCAGGTCTGGCTTACGTCTCTCTCACACACACACACACACACACACACACCCTGGCAGGAAACTATGACGAACACAAACACAAACACACATCCAGAGTAGAGAGTCCTTTCACTTTTGGTCTTCTTAGTCTTTTTCCTTTTATCCTTTCTCTTTCAACAGGAACTAATCATTGGAAATTCATACTTTGACATTTTAAGTCATTATTGTGTGTTTCTGGACGTGATTGTTGGATAAGGACGTTAAGGACTCTTGTAGGATCTATGCTGAGGCACTTTGAATGTGCTCTGGTAGCTCATGGTGGCCGAACACCTTAGGTTATATTTTTCCATCTCTATTTGCATTTCTTCTTTTCCTATTTGAATCTTTATTTATCCGGGAAAAGCAGACTGAGCAAACTCCCCCTTTTGTGGTTTGATCCAGCCTCGCACTAGGAACGATTCATACATTAAAAAAGGACATTGTTGTTTTGGTTTGAAACTCCAATTACACACATCCCTCCTGCATGCATGTGTGTTCTCCTCCTTCTATCTGTGGGCTCCTGGAGCATCAGTTTCTGTTTCCTATCCTGCACACACATGCTGACTGTCTATAACTATCCTTATCTAGGATAATGTAAGTGTGATAGACTTTGTAAAATGGTGTGCTTTTTCATGCACAATTGTGGACCAGAAGCTTCTCCTGCTTTAGTGGTCGGGGGCTGAGCTGCAGTTCTAGCGGTTGACTCAAGTTTAGTCTATACCGCAACTTTCCACTTCCGGGATTGCTCCGGTGCCGCAGGACTGGCCATACCCTCCTCCGTGGCGCTGTGGAGGGTGGTCTGGCAAAGCAAGACTAATTCAAGTCAGACTAAAGGCTCTGACACACCAACCCGACGGCCGACCGTCGCCAGAAAAGGCAGTCAGACTGATCAGTCGGCTCCCGTCTCTCAAAAAAGTGCCTCGGAACACAGCGAAGCGACGCCGACTTGAGTGTACGTTCTGCGCGTGTGCGAGACGTAATACGTCTCCATAACAGCAGGCGTGGCTAATCTGTATTGTCGCTCAAAAATGAAAACCGGAAAAGGCGGAACATCTCTCTAGACCTAGTAAACACAGAGCATGCTGTCGGCAGTAATTGTTTCATCAGAGAGTGTTGATAGTAGTCAAGAAGGATCGTTGTTGTCATTACTCGCTGAACGGAAGAAAATACGATGGCTAGTAAGAAGAAGATAGCGTTGTCAGCTCTCGGGCGTCTTCTTGTGGAAGAAGCACCGATTCGCTAGTCAAGGGCTAGCACTCCACCAATCAGATTGGTCATTGAGTCTGACTGCCCACTGGCCGATTCAACAAGTCAAATTGGCCGAAATGGATGCCGACGGCTCCTCCGACTGACGACGGCACGAAACACACCGAACAGACTCGAGTCACCGACCTCGCCAGACTGTCCGACGGCTGATAATCGGGTTGGCGTGTCAGAGCCTTAACAAAATAAGGACTTGACACTTGACTTCAGTCATTCAAGTCTTGAGTTTTGACAAGGTAAAATCCAGGAACATCAAAATAAAGTAAAAAATAAATAAGATGATGACACCACCTTAAATATTTAATTATAAGGCCAAAGAAAGGACTTGGTCTTAGCTTTCCAAAAAGAATAACACAGCTTTGAAAAGAAAATGTTTAAATGCTGCATCATTTTGTCATCATTCAGAAACCTGACAGACTTGCAAAGTGACTTATGAGTTGGACTCGCACTCAGGCGTTTGACAGTTGACCTGACAGTTGCGTTGGCTTTGACTTGATACTTGACTTTGACTTGCCCCAAAAGAGTTAAACACCGCTCTGGTTAGGGATTCAGTGCCTTGCTCAACGTTGTTTTAACTCTAGTTGTTCAGGTATAGGGGAGCAGTTCCTGCTGCACATAAACAGCACAGACCTGCTGTAAGGTGCTCTTTGACAGAGTCACCCATTTTTGCACCAGGCAAATGGCAGCCATTCCAAAGCAAAGCAGGAAATAACTTGCTTTTGTATGATAAACAAACTAAACTCACACAGTTTAGAGAAATAATCAGCTATATATGGTAAATAAATCCTTCTCATCTCCTTCTCTCTATCACAAAGCCTTTGCCAGCTGCCATTTACAGTAAAGTGTGAAAATAAAGGTACAAGTGGAGACTGGGGGTTCCTCCAGGACATCAGCAATATGTTTCCTTTCTCTGCTGCTCTTTTGTCAATCAGTCACTGATCTCACTGTCACCAGGACAATGGCAATAAAGTTTCTCTTTGTTCAGACTTCATGTGACTGAGAGGAAGGGTCTGCGTCCTGAGATTGCGTCTGTGTGTGTCTGTACTCACTATCTCATGAGTGTGTGTTCTTTTTGTGTTCAACCATTTATGTGTGCGCGTCTTCGTATCTCAGCACGCTGCAGTTTGCGCGTGTCCGTTCATACACGTGCTGTGCTTCCTTGGAATTGGTGCGTATGTTCTGTGTGTGTGTGTGTGTGTGTGTGTGTGTGTGTGTGTGTGCAAGTGTGTGTCACCCATAGAGGACAATAGCCTGGGTCATCTGACTGAGAGGCTGCAGACCACTAGTATCACATGACAGAGGCTGAAGGCCACGTCTTTGTTACCAGGCCTATTGTTAAAGCTAAGGAGACAGCTGGGGCAGGGGAAGGGAATCACTGCATGCACAACACACACACACTCATATTCTCACACACACATACAGGAAGACCAAACACAGGCACACATGCACGCGCATGCACCCACACACACACACACACACACACACACACACACACACACACACACACACACACACACCACCTCCTCGTGACTCCAATCAGTCTCAGTGACAAAGATGATGCCTTCTTCTTCTCAACTGGAATACTAAGACACACACACTCTCCCTCTCTCACACACACATACACATTGCAAGCAGATAGCTATATTTATAGTGACAGAAACTGGCAGGTGGCATTGTCTGTACCATACCGCTCTCTGTCAAGCAGCAACCGAGAGACAGAGACAGTTAGGAAGACTTTGTTACTCAGTGCTTATACTTGCTTAATGATATTAAGTGACAGCAACAAAGAGTGTGTATTCAACCTTGTTTTAAAAAAAAAAAAAGTATGTTCATACTCCTGGCAACTAAAGCACAAATAACTTTTTTTTGGTTCTGTTGGGGCAATTGAGAGAGCTTGGTTAAGGTTAGTGAAAGATTGACGTCTTGGTTGAAAAGATGCTGACCTTAAGATTTAAGATTTAACATGTGAGCAAAACCAGGATGTTTTCTTACAGTAATGTTAACCAAGTGTTTCAGGAGCCTATAGCGAACAATATGTCGCAGGATGCAAATCCCTGTCTACAGTGTCAAAACTGTAAGCTTTGTAGGTTCATCCACCCACCTTGACCCACAAATACATGAAATGCATTTGGCAAAGCAAATTAGGAGCACAAAAACACATTTTGTAGGAGACCAGGTCGCATCTAAGTCTGGTCGATTTGATATGAAGCAGTTTTACTGCATAATTATAGTAGAAGTCATTAGTTCTACACCGGTTGTTTATGGGAATCCCTTAATCTGAACGGATTCCCTTGAGACACATGAATGATTTGTATTTTAATTTTGGAGAGTTTTGTTGTCCCGTGGCAGTCTAAAATTCAGTTTCAGGTGTATTTTAAGGGGAACATTAAATACTTGGTATAAATAGTCAAATTAAAGACACTAAAAGCTGGTGTCTCTAGTAGTAAAAGACTTCAAAATACAACATTGCATGAACCCTGTAAGATGTAGTAATTGCCCAAAGCTCTACGCTCCGAATGAGGGAGACAGGTGTAGTGTTTGAAATGTGTGTGTGTGTGTGTGTGTCTGTGTGTGTGTGTGTGTGTGTGTGTGTGTGTGTGTGTGTGTGTGTGTGTGTTTGTGTGCCTTCTGGGTAGGTTACAAATAGAAGACATAAAAAGGTGAGGACAACAGAAAGACAAATGAGACACCAGGAGAAAAAAAAATAAATAAACTTAAGGCTAATGGTTGAGACAGAATATTATGAATATTTAATATTTTGGTGTGTGATGACTGATTACCCAAATGATGAAAAACAGCCATTTCAGCACCAAGGCATTTATTTGAAGCTGCAGAGCTTTTTCTATGCAAAGCAAGAATTTGACAGAAAGCCCACTTTGAGAATCGATTACTGAGAGTCTAGCCTGGCCCGTTTTATCAATGGACTCGTATGAAGAGGAAGCGGATAAGATGAGAGAATAGATGAATAAGGAGAGAAAAGGATGACAAAGAATCTGAAACGGCGGAGAAAGCCATGAG
This sequence comes from Sander lucioperca, assembly GCF_008315115.2. Lineage (NCBI taxonomy): Eukaryota > Metazoa > Chordata > Actinopteri > Perciformes > Percidae > Sander > Sander lucioperca. Next base: position 6,426,437 of record NC_050196.1, on the reverse strand, counting down.
AAGTTTAGCCTTTGATAAAGTGTGCAGCTTATGAAACCAGATAGCCTTGAAATGTGAGTGTGTGACCACTCTGTGGCCTCCAGGTGTGTGTGTGTGTGTGTGTTGTGTGTGTCTGTCTGTCGTTCAAAGTCAAAGGGCAAATTTTGGTAGCAGCCACACCCACCTTTCAAGGCAGGGTATCTCTGCTCTGCTCTTTCAGATGAGCACAAATCAGTATCTGTGCGAGAAGTATGTGTGTGTGAGCATATGTGTGTAAATGTTAGAGGCGCAGCTGTGGCATCGTTTGGTGCTGACAGAGGCAGCGAGGATCCTTGAACTGGAAAGCTGAGAACGTCCTCTAGAAGGCTTCCTAAAAACGTCTCATTGTCCCTCTTCAGCCGACACACACACACACACACACACACACACACACACACACACACACACACACACACACACACGCACACACACACACACACACACACACACACACACGCACACACACACACACACACCAACATATGACAACTGCATCCCTTTCTATGCTCTCTGCCTCTATCCTTCCACTTCATATTCACCTTTAGGTTGTGTGTTTCAAGAGTGTGTGGGGGATCGGCAGAGTGTGCATGTGCTCTGGCATGTCTAAGTCACCAGTGTACTGTAGGTGTACGTAAATATCACACCAAAACCTTAACAAACACACACACACACACACACACACACACACACACACACACACACACACACACACACACACACTCACAAGTTAAGAGTGCCATGCCCAATGCTGCAATCTGTTCTCAATATAAAAAAGAAAAAGAGGAAACGTTTCTCTTCCTCTTGGCAGAAGGTAGAAGCTGACACCTTTCCCTGAGTGTCCTGGCAAAGAAAATCTCTCTCTGTCTCTTTTTGTTTTCCCTCTTCTTTTTTTTGAAGATGAGACTATTCCCCATTTCCTTTCCCATTCTCCAGCCTCCTTCCTTTCTTTGCCTTCCTCATTAGTTTGTGGGCAGAGCTGCAATTAGGACAACATTGTTGCAGTGACGGGGGGTGGGGGAAGAGGGGATGGGAAGAAGGAGAGAGGAGACACTAAGGATGGAGAGAGAGAGAGGGGTAAACAAGAAAGAAGAGTTGAAAGAATGTGGCTGGAGAGGGGAGGAGGAGGTAATTAATGAAGCTGCTATAATTACTGGGGCCTGTTTACGCCAACTTTGAAAGACAACACACACACACACACACACACACACACACACACACACACACACACACACACACACACACACACAATCTCCCGACAAATTGCACTCACCTTTCCACAGTAATAATCTACAATGACTATTTAAAATGCTGGCCATGTACATTAACTAATGACACAAGCCTTTTTTCAACCCATCTAACCAAAGAACATGTTCTTATTCCACCATGTAGACAGTGTTGACAAAGATTAAGTTATTTTTTAACAAGAAAAACATAATAAATGCAAATTATTTAACCTTTCAAGGCCTTCTTTTGGCAGGTAATTTGACAAATAGCTGATTTTTGTAGGAGGAATAAAAGCTGTTGGGGGCATAAAGATGAGAAGAGGATGACAGTAGATCAAGAGACAAATGAAAGCATTTCGAGACGGAGGGGAGAGGAAAAGAGAAGCAAGAGATGCGAGTCAGGAGGAGTTAAGAATGGGATGAAGGAGAAAGGGAAAGAAGAGTGGCGGACTGAAAGAGGAAAGGACAAAATGAGAGAAGGGGAAAGCAGCAGGGGACAGAGAGGGAGGAGGGGACAAAGCTAAATGAAAGAGGGATAGGAGGAGAAGAGGATAAGGAGAGGAGGTGACGAAGAGAGCATATTGACAGAGGACAGACTTAGCAGGAAGGGTGGGAGGAAGGAGAAGGGAGCAAGGAAAGAGCAAAAAGAAGAGGAAGGAGGGGATAAGAGGAGGTGGGTGTGATGGGGGACAAACCAAGGTGGAACTCTGATGATGCTAAATTTGGCAAAATGAGAAGACTTCTGTGTGTGTGTGTGTGTGTGTGTGTGTGTGTGTGTGTGTGTCGGGAGACTTGCTGAATCGGCTGTGGTTCCAGTTTCACGCCTCTGAGTTTGACGGAGAGAGAGAGAGAGAGAGAGAGAGAGAGAGAGAGAGAGAGAGAGAGAGAGAGCGCAAGAGAGAGAGAGAGAGAGAGAGAGAGAGAGAGAGAGAGAGAGAGAGAGAGTCCCTAGCCGGTAATGTTCCCCTTAGGGCGGGCGGACGAAAGGATAGAGGGATGGAAGGAGGGAGGTGAAGGAGGAGAAGGAAGCAGACAGGGAAGGGGACAAAGTACGGGAAGAAAATGTATACCTACCTTTGCAAACACACTTTATTGCACAATGGACACACATGTTGTTTTACTGAAGTCCTTATCAGCATCTCTACTGATTACAATTATACGTTAGAAGACAGCGAATTAGCCCTTTAACTTCAAGTCTATTATTATTGATTTAGTTTCCATTCATCTCAGGACGTGCAAAGACTTGAAGGTAGAGGCCTTCATGAGTCTGGTCTCAGTAAGTACTGTAACAACCAGACTTGAGTTAAGAATTGGGTCCTGGTTGGGTCCCATGTTGTTGCTGTGAGCCTCGAGTCTGTGGGTTAATGTGTCTTATACCCATAGACTGTATAAAAAAGCATATACCCCATTGCAGGAGAAACATGTGTTTTTGTGTTGCTGGTGTTGGTATTTCCTCTCTATTTGGATCTGTTCAGGTCACCCACGTTTGGATTTAGGTCGAATTATTCTCAGACCGAGTCCTTTTTTGGATTGGAGTGTCTTTCTTTTAGAAAATGCTGAGGTTTTTCATTTGGAGCAAAAGTTTGGACCCTTGAAGACCACTACCTGAAGGTAGACCTGAAACTATTCTAACTACGTATCACAAAAATACAGGCAGCTAAATGTTCATGTAATGGTTTGCCTGTCACAGTTTCTGGTTTCAAGTGTCTTTAAGTTGATTTTCATACTGCACTGAAATGACCTGACACTAATAGAGGGGTGGGAAATCACTTTAAAAAACCTATGGTATGCTTTTAAGATTTGTCGACACTAATTTAAAGTATATGGGTATGTGGTTGTTATGGTTCTCAAACTCCTGACCCCAATATGAACCCTATACTCCCTAAAAGTAACCCCACTAAAGGCCAAAAATAAACACACAGATGATTTGCATGTGCGTGTCTGTTTCCTGTACAGGCTCTTTACATACACACCTGTGAAAAGCTACCTGACTCTTGTTATGCAAAGCATGCAAAGTATTTGCTGTTCATTCCTCAAACATCATTTTTTTCTCTCTTTATGCATTTAAGCTCCCACTAAGCTTTAACGTTTCTCTCCTTAAGCAAAAAAGAAGTGTGTGTGTGTCAGCAGTGAGATGTGTGTGCTAATGGATATCTAAATGCTGCTGATGTTACGTTGAATAGTTTAAGGGCCCTCAGGTCCCCTTAGACCAATACTGGGAGAGAAAAAGTGAGGGGGGGAATGTGACTTCTGAAAATCGCTTTGACAAGGACACCCGCGCCTCGAGCGACGTCCTCTTTCGCCTCATCGAACACACACAAACGTACACACACACACACACACACACACACACACACACACATACTGCAACATCCACACCTCAGCAGAATCGTGAGGTGACTGTTGCGCTCTGAACAGCTGACTTGGTAGAGGACGTTTGTGTGAGTGTTTGAGAGAGTTGTGCTGAATCCAGTTTTAAATGAGTTTGAAAAGTGAACTAGGAACAGTTTGTTAATGATGGGAGTCTTCATTTTTTTTTTTTTACATTACTAGTTTTGAAAGAGTTTAGGGTTATTTAAGCATTAGTCTCGCATTGCCAGACGTTGCTCCACAGCGCTGTGAAGAAAGGTCTGGCACCACACATACATTCTAGGGTAGGATGAAAAAAAAACAACATTCTGAGTAGTTTGCATTTCTTTTTAAACCAATCAAAAAATCGTCTCGAGTGGCGCTAAGCTCCGGACGCAGCGACGATGGCTCTGCAAAATAATCTCGGGAAGGAACTTGTTTTGGTGGAAGATTTGCACCCCGCAAAAGAAAACGCCATATAAAATATCAAATGAAGTCAACTGTTCACATAATACAGTAACATAAGCTAACATAAGCCCAGGCAACTATCCTGGAAATGTACTTCCGTTGATCCAGACTATGCAAGCATATACCCCCTTCAGTTAAAATTTAAACACTGGAGTTAGATTTTGACACTACGACTGCATCACTCAAAAAAAATAAAAAGCAACTTTGAGAGGGTATGCAATAATAGAACACTTTACAATGAAAAGATTATCTGCAATGGCGCACACACTTGCCATTGTTATATTTTACATTGTTGAGTTGGAGAGCTCTATGTTGCTTCCCTCCAAACTAGAGATGTTCCGATACTGCCTAAAACGCTGGTATCGGTATCGGGAAGTACTGGAGTTTATGCACCGAGCCGATACCACGTAATAAAACCCTAAAGAAAATCTTCGTTAAAGTAGTTTATTTATGTTCTTTTTCCATTATAACTGACTGTCAAACTGCATAATAAAAGAAAGTTCTGGGGCATTCATGTTTCACAAAGAGTTTAACCTGAGCCAGACTGACAACAAAGATAGAAATCATATCACATCCATACAGGGATAGTAGTATACAGTTGTTAAAACATAATAAAATATATGACACACTGGTATCGGATCAGTACTCGGTATCGGCCGATACGCAAGTTCAGGTATCAGAATTGGTATCGGGAAGCAAAAAATGGTATTGGGCCATCTCTACTCCAAACTCCAAATTTATATTCACCAAACTCACAAGCCTCCCATTGCTTACATGTACCGAAAGTCCCCCTCCGGCTCAGCTTACCTCAAAGTCGTTGGCCTTGTTGTAGTGCATGTTGAGCGCCCTGAAGAGCTCGGCGTCGCGGCCCACCACCAGCTCCTCTGAGGCGGTCACACCCTCGTTGATGGACTGCCGGGCGAACTTTTCCATCTGGATGTAGTAGAACTCCCTGAAGTTGCTGAACCACTTGATCAGCTGGGAGGTGATGCAGCGATTGAACTGTAGCGGAAGCAAAGAGAATGAGATTCAAATAAATGATGTTTGATAAGAAATTCAATTTTATATCCCAGAATTTATTTAACGGTTAAATTATCATGCGTACACAACTGTAGCTGTTCTGGAAGTATTGAAACAAATGTATCATGGTGGGATGGAGTAGATTTAGTGCTTAATCTTTGATTGTGCTGTAGATTTATAATAGCACAGCCTGATGTTTGCTTTGGCTCTTATTTGCATGGTGATTATGAAATTTGACTTGACCCGGGCCTTCCCTTGGATTATGGCACAACATCTGCGTATGAATTTACATACAGAGTGTATATTTCATGCAGATTTTGCTCTTCTTACATGGTTATACTACATTTATGTTTCTTTAATAATACCCACACAGTTAAAAACTCCAAAATATTTCAATGTCTCCATCTCATTAGTTGCTGAAACACTGCCTGCACCTTGAGGGTCCTCGTTGGAAGAAAAAAAGAGAAAGAAATCGTCCCCTGGATACCTTCTAGTCAAACAAGAATGACCCAAATATTATCTTGTTGTTATGCCATCATGGGCTTTTGGTCTGAGCCAAACCAACATTAAACAACTCTCATCAAACACTGCTCCTGCCCTGCAGGCCTTAACAGTACACTGCAAAAATGTCTGCAAGAATGTCTGCCAAAATAGAAGATTTAAACAGTTGTTTTAGCTTACAGAGCTTGTTTTTTTTCTTCATTTAAAAGTAATGTTTAATATTTCTGAATAATGGAATATTTGAGCTCCACTTGTACTTGTTTAAATATATTCCAGCAATGAGTGATGTGAAAGTTGCTGGATCACACCACTGGTACAAAAATAACAGCACTTAATGCAAGAACATTTTACTTAATTTGCTCTGGACAAAGAGCTGTTGACAGATTAGAATTGTAAGACACATACAGTACTACACTAATAAAATGTTATGGTTGAGGTTTTTTTTTTTTTTTTTAAGAGCTACATTTCTTGAATGTGATCTCGTGAGTGCTGTATTGATGAGATATAGAGAAGGAATGAAGGAGGGAATGACAGATGCAACAGAAGGAGCAGTGTTTGATATAATCTTACCGTTGTTGGATGTATGCGCATGTGTGTGAATGTACTTAACTAAATAGATTAAAATGAATTAAGAAAACATTATTCTCAATACCAAGCAGCAAAAAAAAACATCTTCCCCATTTGCATTTTCATCTCTTCCTCAAGAAAAAAACAAAAGATGGAGAGAGAGAAAACTGCCCAGTGAAAGCGCATGTGTGTGTGTGTGTGTGTGTGTGTGTGTGTGTGTGTGTGTGTTCGGTGAAGGGGAAAAACGGCTTTGATACGGAGATTAAGCTTGGTATTGTTACAAGACATTGTCTTACAGGAACAAGGGATGAGCGAGAGAGAGAGAGAGACAGCGGAACGAGTAAGAGAAAGATGAATGGCGGTTGCACGGAAGAAGGAATGCAGTTAGAGAGAGAGAGAGAGAGAGAGACGAGCAGAGGATTGACGGTGAGGGAAAGATCTTTTTTCAGGAGCGGTCAGAGGGGGTGACATAATGGAGCATAATTGGGAGGCTTGGTGTGTGTGGTTGTGTGTGTGTGTGTGTGTTTTACAAAGCATAGTGACAGGAGGGGAAAGTGTGTGTGTGTGTGTGTGTGTGTGTGTGTGGGGATATTTTGACCCACAAAAGAGTTGCACGAAATGAACGTGCTAACTCAGCAATTAACAAAAACACAAGACAATGCCATCGGGGTCCAATCTAAAATCACGCAAACAGAAGAGCACACAAATACAGAATCTCCCCCATATACCCTCAACATACTTTTACTAAATACTATACTAATTCTAACATTTGCCCTGTTACAAATGAAAAACAAATGACACACATCAGTCACATACATATGGGTGTATAGATTTTCAAATATGCTTTACCAAAGAAGTGCAGTGCACCCACGGCTACAATTTTATAGAAATAATTCTATACATTGTTAAAAGTTACCTATATTAAACAAGCTAAGTCTAGTAGGAAAGATTATAAACAAAGAGGTATAGAAATATAATATATAATATACACACACACACACACACACACACACACACACACACGCACACACACACACACACATATATAAAAAGAATATCAAACCAACATCTTGCAGTGGCCTTTTCTGTCTTCTTTGCCCCCAGATTCCCCACTGCTAAGCAAAGCAAAAAATAATGTTTCACATGTTAAGGTTGTATATCTAACACCTAGGTATCTAGTCCATTGATGTATTATGAGAACTGCAAGATGCAGCATACGCCTCCTTCCCTGACCCTGAAAGGGTTATGAATTGACAGATTTGTTGAGGTCATTTTTAGCTGCCATCAGCAGCTCTATAGGTCGCTCTGTCAGTTGGTTGGTTGGTCAGTCGGTCGGCCAGTCGACAAAAATGTCCCCACCCTTTTGACAGCTACAGTTTTTGCCATTGAGGTAGTTTAGTGTTTTGTGAGGTTATTTGTGTGCGTGAATGAATAAACGCGTAGACACATGCACATAGTTGGTCGCCGCTTTTGCGAATCCACGCTTGTTTTATTAAATATATAGTCAAGTCAAGTCAAGTTAATTTATATAGCACATTTAAAACAACCAAAGTTGACCAAAGTACTGTACAAATTGAAGTGCACAACACAACCACTAAAATCAAGCAAAAGGAGTAAAAAATAAATATATTTACTGACTCCAGCCTTTCAAATGTAAATATTTGCTGGTTTTCTTTGTCTTCCGTGTTAGTAAAACACATCTTTGGGGTTTTGGACTGCTTTTCAGACAAAAAAGGGACATTTGAAGATGTCATCATTTTTCACTACTTTCTGACATTTTAGAAACCAAACTACTAACCACTTCATTAGTTTGCAGCCGCGATTTTATTAAGATGATGTCAGGATATTAAAATAGCTTTTATTAAATTTTTGTGGTTTAAGAATTCACATGCCCTGTCAACAGTTTTACATATGTTTTTTTATTTAAATTTTTAATGGCGGTATATGTGGAAAAAAGCTTTTTTTTTGCAGTACCACAGTGGGCCACAGAGACAAACTGGCTGCAAGGCTGACTTTGCCTCACTGTAGTCTGGGCAGATAAACTACAGCAGTCATCAATACTGTACAAACTATCTCTGATGTCTTTTCAGTCTGTGTGTCAAAGTTATACTTTATGGTGTATCTGATTGCAATCTTAAAACTAATAAAATTGGACTTGCAAAATGAGGTATAAAATCTCAACTGCTGATGATGACAAAACTAAATTTCCTCTTTAGAGTATAACGGCAACTGCATAGAACTCCTTTTTCCATCTATAGTTCATGACAAATTCCCTCTTTACCCCCATGCAAATTGTAGAACAGACCACAGCTGTCGCACACTGTAAAAGCTGCAAAATATCACCTTTTTGAGTGCCTAAAATCTGTAATTGTCAAGTGTGTGTATCTTAACGTGATCGATTCGATTTCAGGAATGAATGCAGACCCAAACACACATGCACACACCAAGCCATCCCACCACCTGGTCTAACACCCACCCACCCACTGTCCCATCCAGCTCATCACAATCGGCACAAACCCAAAAAAAAACAAGCGAGGCGAGAGACAAAAGACAAGTGAATGAGGGTACGCGAAATGCTGAGCTCGAGGAATGCCATTTTCTGTTTACAACGAAAAGGGGGAAAGAGAGAGTGTGTCAGAAGTGTCAGGGTGCCTCACCCCCCCTCTCCTTCCCTTGATGGGGTGGGGTTTGTCAGCCCCCCCAGGCCATGTTGGAAGGGCAAACGCACACATCCTTTAAGAATCAGCCCACTTCAACCAGATTCGTCGTAGCTCGGCAAATTTTATAGAGGACAGTGTGAATGTGCACAATCAACATAAATATACAAGTTGTAACACTGAAGGTTTCCTGTGGCTCCTGGAAGAATAGCTGTTGTAGGAACTTTTTCAAATTATGTTTTGAAGCATTTCTGCTTTACTAGACAGTATACACTGCAGGGTCATTGTATATGTGTGACGTTTATGAGGCAATCTCTCCCTAAATCATAGTAGTTGAGTAGTTTTTGGTTTTGTGTATTGTTGCCAGAAGAAGTCTTGCTTCATTTTTGTATGTAGCAAATAGAAAATCACTAACTATAAGCGTTAGTACAGTTATAAATGGCCATGATTTTACATTTTATATTTATTTTTGCAAAGCTCCATTATTTGTCATTTAACAGACTCTGCCAGATTATTTTCCCAGAAAGAAAGAAAAGCGCACTACATTATTGCAAGGCCTTAGGTACCTTCGACCCTCTTGCTCACAAAACATTAGCTGCTCTGTTGCAATCTCTATTTAAAAAAAAAATACTGAGCAGTTAAAATGTGAAGGCATAAAGTGCCTAAATAATTAGAAATGAAGCTACATATCTCAGCCGTCACATGAGTTCATATGTTGCCTTCACGGTCTTCACGATTTATAAAAGACATTGTAAAATTTGGGACATCTTTAAATGCTTCGTCGTCTACAGGAGGAACACTTATGCATGGCAATTACTGAAATTCAGTTATAACTGGATCAGTACCTGTTACAGTTCATGTCCTGATGTTGCCAAATTGGCTGTGTAGCTCTAATTGACAAGACGGGTAAGAGGCGGGTTGGACGCTAATTGATTCCTGCTGAGACGGCGGCATCGAGATGTCATTTCAGCCTCTCAAGGCAAGAGTCTTCAGGGCACTTGCTGAGAAATGTGTCACAGCATCGCGTTCAGTATGTGTGTGTGTGTGTGTGTGTGTGTGTGTGTGTGTGTGTGTGTGTGTGTGCGTGTGTGCGTGTTAGATTGAGTGTATGTAAAAAGCTGGCAGGGAACTTGCGAGTGAGAGTGTGTGAGTCGGAAGGAGCTCCCTGAGCCAGCGAGCGAGCGTCTAATTAATCCTAACTCTTCCAGTCTTAATGAGGTCTTAATTACTCTCACTGACTCTCTCAAGACGAGACGATAGAGACCTAAGCGTCTCATGCTACCATATATGATTGTCTGGTCAGAAGGCAAGAGCTTTCACTATGCAATTAAGATCCTGTGTGTGTGTGTGTGTGTGTGTGTGTGTGTGTGTGTGTGTGTGTGTGTGTGTGTGTGTGTGTGCGTGCTTGCTCATCTGTGCCTAAAACAGTTGTCAGCTCAACCCACTTCCCACACCGGGCGAGGCGGCCATTCTGTGTAAGAGGCTCATCTTTAAGAACCAGTTTCCCATAGACAAAGTCCATTCAAGTCCAATTAGGGGAAGCCATTCAGGGCCCTAATTCCCTTACAGTGAATCTGCCTGATCCTCCTAACACATGCTACTTATTGTTCCCCAGGAAGAAGGGGGGAGGGGGGGGGGGGGGGGGGGAGGAGTAAGAGAGAGGGTGAGAAAGAAAAAGAGAAAGAGACATTGACCCGGATTTTGAAAATATGGTAATGATGAAGGTAATGAATGCAATGGGGCAATGAAACAGGACACACATACAAAGACAGACAGCAACAGGGTGCACTCTGGCACTCAGTCCTCCACGCACACACACACACACACACACACACACACACACACACACACACACACACACACACACGCACACACACACACGCACTACCAAAGCTTGAAAAGAACAGCCTCGCTTATCACAAATAGGATTATCCATGATTCATTTTTTCATTAAGCGAAATAATGTCCGCACAGTTCCTCCCACAGATAAATATGATGGATTAACTTGGATTACGACTAAATTAAAACTAAATTTGAATATAAACCATTATTTGCATAGAATGTGAATAATAAGAAACCATAATTTAAGACTGTACTGTGTATACAGTATTTGTCTTATTGGGTGACATGTTCCTTTATCGTGATGAACACACACACACACACACACACACACACACACACACAAACAGACACTGTAGTTTATAGTAGTATAAATTAGTTTGAGTCAATCCCACATACACTGTCCTATGAAAATAGTCCCCCCAAAAATGCACTTTTCTTTGTGTAACGTTTGCTAAAAAAACGTCCGTGTCCAACTGTTTTAGGAGATTAGTTAGCCTTTGCATAAACTGCACATTTGTGACCCATGTTGTACATTGTTGGTTTTGTATTTTTTATGAGATTTGTTTTAGAGACTATAAGGAAAATAATATAGAATTTTTTTATAAATCTCATCCTTTAAAGTTATACTCC
>NC_050196.1:6337662-6407662 GCF_008315115.2 Sander lucioperca | reverse complement strand
CGACCTGTTTAATCTTCCCCCTCTTGCAAGACCCACCGCAGCCCGTTTCATCTTCCCTACTCAGCGAGGAAACAAGAGGGTTAGACTAGGAATCAATTAATGCAGATTAATTGACATTAAAGACTTTCTTTGACGACTGCCTGCTGCCGCAGCTGAGATGTCTCAGTGTGTTTGACTGCGTTAAAAATGTGACTTGTAGAGCAGCGAAATAAAATCATTGTCGATTTAAACTATTTCCAAATGCACAAACAAAAAAAGGTTAAAGGATGTTCTTTATGCTAGCAATAAATATATTATATGTCATAGTGTTTAACGTGTCCCAATTCCAAACTGCATGCCTTTCTTAAACTTATTCTATATTTGATGTAGCGCAGGAATTTAATTAAGTCAAATGATCCAACATGAGGACGTATTAAAAAAAAAAGTGGTATCATCACAACGGATGTAAAAATGTATCATGATATACTGTATATTTTAGGTTATATCGTTCAGCTCTAATAGCATGTATTATCTACTCATCTTCAGTACATTTTTCTTGCAGTTAGTATTAATGAAGGTAATGCAGTTTTAACAAGTTTAACAAATCTTTATTCTAATCTTAACCCCAAACCTAACCCAAGACTAAAAACTTGATATGGCGAAGATTACCGTCATTTTGATGGTTTAAAGCACTTGCAAATGCAAGAAAACATACTCACTCACACACACACACACACACGCACACACACACACACACACACACACACACACACACACACAGGTACACTAATAAGGATACGGTGCTGCCTGAGTAAGGCGATATGTCGGCCATGTCTTGCAGGTCTCCACACTCAGACTTTATGAGGGATAGGGACAGACCCTCTGGCCCATGTTGGCCCGGTGAGCTCTGCCTGTGGTGGTGATGATGATGGTGATGACTGAGATGGCCTCCTCCGAGGGATGCCATTTTGGTTCTGAGGCTGACAGTTTCCCGGGTCATGTCCATAGAATCGGGGGAGGACCGATGAAGGTCCTTGGACCCTGGAGGGTAGCCAGCTCCACCCCCGTGTGAAAGGGGGCTCTGAAAGGGGTAACCCATAAGGGGAAGAGGGAACGGGTGGCGAAAGGATGGAGGGCTAAACCCGAGCGAGGCTGTGAGGGGAGAGGGGTGGAGGGAGGGATGGTGAGGATGAGGAGGAGGAAGAGAGGCGTTAGTATTCTCTCCTCCACCTCCTCCGCCACTCTTGCGCACCACCAGTGGCAGTGCCTCGGTTTGGTCGTTGGACGTTGGCAAACCGCTCAGTCTGCCACTCAAACCACCGAATGAATCCAGCGGGCTCGGGACGATTACATCGGCGAAGCAATGCAGCCTCTGGTTGGAGGAGTGGTAGCTAGGGGTCGGACTGCCGTTGCCGTTCATGCTGAGGGCCAGGGCGCCACCACCAAAGCGTGTGTCCGGGGTGAGAGAGGGGAGGGGCCCAAAAGGTGGAGGACAGGAAGAGGACGAGTTGGAAGAAGAGGAGGGTGCAGCCGGTGTGCTGCTGTGGCAGCCATGATGGTGACCGACGGCCTGCTTGGGCGAGGAGAAGCCCTTGACGACGGTGTCAACCACCTGCGACACGGCACAGTTCAGTTCCTGCTTCAGCGTCTCTGCTAACTGCCTTCCTCCTCCTGCCGCTCCTCCTCTTCTCTTAATCACCCTTTCTACATTCCTCTCCTCATCCTCCTCCATTTCTCCGTCTATCAGGGCCTGTTCTCGGAGGAGGGCTCGGGCCCGGTCCAGAAACAGGCCTGGGTCCAGTTCAGACAGGTCGTCATTGCTACGCCGCCCTCTGTCCCTGTACCTCTCCTCCAGGCCATCGGAGCGGATACTGTCCTCTGACAAGTTACCGTCCTCCTCTCTTTCTCCACCTCGGTCGGCCTCTCTGCTCTCGCCGTTCTCTTCCTCTTCCTCCGTCTCTGAGTCGTAGATCTGGTAGAACTTCTCCTGGAGTTGACGCAGCTGTTTCTGAGAAGGGGAGAGAGAATGTTGAAGAAGATTTCTCCTGAACCTAAAGGTCACCTCTTACCATAAATATACTACAGGAGAAATTAAAATAGTTCAGTACACCTTAGATAATACATAACCCATTTGGTAGACAGACACAATTTTTTTGAGCTGTTTGTCGCACCATTTTTGTTTCGCTCTTCTTTCTAGAAACAGATTTAAGGAATAGGATAGCATGCATTCCTTGAATCTGTGCCACTTTGAAAAGCTGGCCTTCTTTTAGATCCTGAAATCCTGGGTTCTTATTGTTTTTATAGTACCGTATGTTGCTAAATAAACAACATGAAAATTAATTTGACAACTCGAGACTTCAATTAAAGCATCAACTGTCATCCCAACACCCATTTAAAATTGAAAAAGAATTACATAAAAGGTAGGGGAGGGTGGTATTTGTGATGCATTTTAGCTGCAAATGTCCACCCAAAGCGCCTGCGCTTAATGTCTTCATTCTACCAACCTGCATGTCCTCCAGTTGCAGTTTCAGCTGCCGTCTCTCTTCCTGTCTCTGCTCCTGCCTGGAACACACCAGCTGTGTGAAGCTGTGTTGCTGCTGTGGCAGGCGCTGCTTTCTTTTATTCTCCCTATAAACCTCGCCAACGCCGACCATGCCACCCCGCGAACCTGGAGAGCTCAGGAGGGAAGAAGGGCCGTCGCTCCGGCTGTGGTTGTGGCCGCTGGTGTTGTGACTGTTGCCGTCTCTTCGCTGGTCATTACTGCCGCTGCTGTTGTTGCTGCAAGTCTCGTTTTCGCGGTTGCTTTCTTGGCCGTGGTCGCCGTTGGGCCGGACCAATGGCGAGTGACTCATGCCGCGGATGATGTTTTCCACGCGGGCGCGCTTGGCGCGGAGGTGCTCGTCCGACAGCCTGTCCAAGTCGAAGGTGGAGAGGGAGAGGGGCTGAGAGGGAGCGTGGGAGTTGAGGCTTGAAGGAGGCACCGGTCGCCCAAAGGAGGAGGAAGAAGGTGGAGGGGGAAGAGGAGGCCCAGGAGAGAGGCAGTCAGACGGGCTGTCGCGGGAGGAGTTGCTGCAGGCGTCCTCGGCGTGGATCTCCGAGCCTCCACTGGACAGAGCGCCACTCCCCTGTGATGGAGGATAGGAGGACTGAATTCACCAATAAAACCCATGATTTAATGGATCATTGAATGAGGATAAAATACTTGTTAGTGGCTTGTTTGTTTGGTTAATTGGAAAGATAAAATGCAGATTGATTTAATGAAATGGTGACTAAAAACATGAACTGGTTGTCAAAACTAAAATCAGTTAATTGATTAATTGACATTTCACCACCTCCTGTGTGTGTGTGTGTTTGTGTATACCTGAAAGCCTGAGTCACTCCCTCCATTCTTCCCCATGTTATTCTTCAGCAGCTGAGAGATGATGGTAGCACCAGGGAAAGGCATCATGTCGTCTTCGTACGAGTTGGCCCTCTTCAGCAATTTCCTCAAAACATTCGACTTCTCCCCGTCACCGTTGGCACCGCCATGGCCGTGACTGACCAACGAGCATTCTCCGTCCTGATCGGAGCCACGTGATTGGTTCATGCTTTCAAGCAGGGTCTCCCTGGCGCGGCTGAATAACGCACTAGCCACAGTCCTTTTCACCCCAATGTCGACACGTCTGCGCTTGGTCTGTCTGGTTAGGAGGGTGGCGCTGTCATGATCAGGCATCACGCAGGGGAGCTAAGCGGACATGACCAGGGGTCCCCACAGACACGCCGGATGAGAAGAGTCACCTGGTCAACGACAAACAAATAAACATAAATTGCTATGATTTCAACCTTTTATATTACCTGGAAAGTGGCATTTAGATCGTATTAAACTTTACATTCCCAAAATAAGAACTTTATCATTTGGCAAGATTGTGCAATTAAGTGATCAAATTTCGGTCAGAGAGAAGCGCAATCGTTGAAATTTGTAGCAATGTACAGAATGTACAGAATGAAATGTTTAGAATATATAGTTTGAATTGTAAAATATACTAGCCAAAACTTCAAAACTGTTTGCCTAAAATCAGTTGACTTGGTCTTCGGTGTTTTGTGGCTTTTAATAACAATGTCAGTTTTTTTTTTCATAGAATAAATCCTCCACAGTTTAAAAAACATTAGATGGCTATTAATGTGCCTATTTTCTTTCCAAAGGGAATCTTTCTATCTTTCTACCAACTATCAGAGTCGACATAAATTAACACATGTAAAAATCACCGCCTATAAACTATCACTAGAATTTCAAGCAACTCAACAACACACCTGACAGAAACAAATGGGTCGATCGCCAAATTCACAAAATTACTCATAGTGCCTTTCTAGACCAAAAGCCAAGGGAACCACTGTAAGAGAGAAGAAGAAAAAAGAAAACGCTCTCTAAAATAGTTCAAGGAGATATTCCCACAGAGAAGTAACACCTGCCTGTAATAACCAAAAATCATTTCCCATTTCCTCCTCATCCCCTGAGGGGTAACCTTGATTTCTGCATCTTGTGAGGAGCTGTGAAGAATGGAAAGGCTCTCTCGTATTGTCAGAGGGATTTCACTCCACATTCAAGAAAAAAAAAGCAAAGTTGTTTGTGTTACAGTAGTTTTGTTGTTTTACTTCTTCACATAATTTGAAAGATATAGGTACTAACATTTCTAAGAGCAGTGCATTGGGATTTTATTGAACTTTAGGTATTTTATTTAGACGTGCAAAGTTATATTCTCATAAATGCTGCCACTTGGAGTTTTCATAAATTCTCTGCACATTCAAAGGTAGGTTTCTTTTTCTGTCATGAGTGAATATATCTTATCTGTTACACAGCAAGTGTAGAGAGGTACACCTATAGTGGTGGGGAAAGCACTGCGTGAAGGTTAAGTTTCACCGTTGATGCTCTGGAAACACCTTAAACTATCCGAGGTGTGGGAAATGTTAAAGAGCTTGATTCATCCCTATCCAAAACTATCAAATACAACTGGATTCATTTGAGATACATGAGATACCTGCGAACTAAATCTCCAGAAAGTGCAGGCTCTCCTAAAGGCTGCTTTCGTCACTAATTTAGGTTTTCATATCAAATGGAACTAAAACAAAAAAAATTCAAAAACATCTCTAAAATAAGCCTCGGCCATTATAAAACAGGTGAAAGGTGGAAGTAAATATCTGCTTGCCTTTGTGCCTTCACACACTCATGCATACAGGCAGCGTTTCCATGTTACATGTTTGCATCTGTTTTGCAAGTGATGTCAGGGGTCAGGACTAGGAAAATATTTCACAAATTAAAGCTGCTTCCTACAACAGTTTGGTAGAGCTGTGCCTGTGTTCGCAGGAGTTGAGCAGTTTTCATTCCACTGTTAAAATGCGTTAAAACTAAAAAACTAAAAGGAGCACGACTCCGATTTTAGAGAGACAGAAAATGTGAACATGCTCAAACACACGTGAAGCATGAAGCGAGGGGGACACAAATGAGATGCTTTTGCAAAAGCGCACAACCGCCGACGAAGCAGATGCCGTCGTGTTCCTGCAGGGCCATGGCCAAATGAAATAGTTTCCAAGCAGGGGAGAAGGGTTAGTTTGAATGTGACTCCCAGTTTCAGTGTTGTAGACGAGAGGTGTTCAGGAAAAACACTCAGCCCCTCAGCACAGTGCCCGGCGCTGACCCAGATACACACACTCACATACAGTGCATGCATACACACTATCTGTTTGCATGATTGGTTCCTTAGCATTACTCTGGGCAGAGGGGTGCGCGCATACACACACACACACACACACACAGACAGAGGGGAGGTTGAGAGAGTAAGAGACAAACAGTTTAGATTAGGGGGTCCAAAGAGCTGCAAAACTTGGTTATTTTGAAATGTGTATCTGAGGTCAAATTGAGGGTGCATCAGTGCAAAAACGGCAAATGTTTCCTGTCTGCATTAGTAAAACACAAAATGCCTCCATCGCCTTTTCTGGACACATACTGTATTATCATAAAAAAAAATCAAAGTTTGACTCAGAAATACTCATATAAGACCAGGCAGCAATACAAAATGTTTAAATAGCCATGTTCAAAAAAACCGTTTGCATTCATGTTTAAAGGTGAGCACTGAAAGAAGATGTGAGAGTGAGTGTGTGTGCGGTTTCTGTATCAAAACAGAAACTTTTGTTTCCATCTGAATTTGAAGAGCAGGAATAACTTGCTCTGCGATTGAGAACTGAAATGGGAAGTAACTGATGAATAACTGTAAATGCTTATTTCCATTTAAAAGCGGCTGGTGGCTCATGGCTAAGTGAATTCATTTGTTGAAAGAATGATGTGGAGGATGAAGCCAACTAAAAGTCACGTTAACCCTCTTGTTGCTTGAAGACTTTATCGAGGTGTTTCAGCCTTTTACGAATACTTTATTTTATCTTAAAATGACTTCAAAATGACTTTTGGAAATCTAACTTTTTGTAACAGGTGACGGTCATAATTTGCACACCTTGTACTTCCTTCTGCATCTGTAAGAGGAACCAAAGAACGTAGTCAGCTAAGCTTGCGTGTGAAGTGGATCGTTACTTGTTGTTGGAGCTGACTGTGTGTGCGCTCTGAGCGGAGAGCACCGCTGCCTAGAGTCTGACAGAAAACACAGGCTGTTACTTTTACGCGCGGCATCATGGACGGCAGATATAGAGAGATGTTTGTCATAGTCCAAACAGCAATTAGTACGCGATGATGACACGACAGCGGCACCTCTTCTGCAACAGGAGAAGTCGAATGACACACGCTGCAAACAATTCCATCTAAACAAGCAGTTTATTCTGTCGTTATTCAGCCTATAAAGTTGTATTAAAGACGTGAAGAGCTGTACCATAAGAAATAGATAACCCCACTTGTTTGTAATGCAGTTTGCTCTTGTTTTAGCGATATTGAAGTATTAGCTCCCTGGAAACAAGGCCGAATGCTGCATTAAAGATAAATCAAATTAAACTTGACTTCAATTCTCGAAAGACATTTGTTTGATTTCAAGGCAGGGACATTTTGTCTCTCTCAACTGTCATGAGTTCTTCGTTTGCTTTAATTTAAGAAAAAAAAAAAAAAAAAACAATATAAGAAGTAGGATTTTTAAAACTAATTTCGGTATTGAGTCACTTGTC
Source organism: Sander lucioperca (assembly GCF_008315115.2). NCBI lineage: Eukaryota > Metazoa > Chordata > Actinopteri > Perciformes > Percidae > Sander > Sander lucioperca. Next base: position 6,400,546 of record NC_050196.1, on the reverse strand, counting down.
AATCAGCAGCTCATACACAAACCACGAAATCCAAAAGCAATGACAGGTGCGTAAATCCGAGCGAGTTGAACTGCAATACCCCGCAGACTGGCAATCAAAGCAGAAGCACGGCAACGAACAGTGGACAGAACCTCATTTTCATTTTAAAACAAACTTCAGAAATTTGAGTTCACGCATGGCTCGTTGATCCAGCCGGCATCGACCACAAGCAGTCTAGAGACTAGCGCGCGTAAAGTCAATATGAGCAGAAACAGTTTCGGAAAGTAGTCCAAAAAAATAACCAAACCGTCTGGATCCGAGGTGGACCGTCTTCACGAACTAACAGTGGAAGATAAGTTAGTGCGAACACGGTGCTGTTATGGACAAATTACACACACTCATACACACATACACTACAATATATAAGCTCACGAGTGGCAATAAACATGGGAACAAATAATAGCCCACGCGTTTTGACTTACTTCTCTCTCGAGCGTTTCTCCAAGTCGGTCCGTCGAAGAAAGGGCGAACACAAGAGACAGATCCGCACTCGTCGCTGAGATCAATGCTCAGTTTACTATGGCAAAGTGGAGACGTACGCAGAGCGTGCGCGCGGGCGTGAGTGAGTGTGTGTGTGTGTGTGTGTGTGTGTGTGTGTGTGGGAGGTAGCGAGAAAGACAGACGGGAAAACTCATAGAGAAAGTGTGTGAGAGTGAGACACAGACAATGAGAGAGAGAGAGAGAGAGAGAGAGAGAGAGAGAGAGAGAGAGAGAGAGACTGCTCTTGTGCGCCGCTCTTCTCCCGGGATGGGAAGTGTTTAGTATCGAGCGCGCCCGGTCCGTCCGGCACTCTCGGCTCGTCGCGAATCCTGTTGTCTCCGCTCTGGCCGAGGGGCAAGACTCTCTATAAGAAACAAGAAGAGACGCACATGAAGGATACGTGAAGACGCTGCGTCACCGGCCCCGGAGTGAGGTAACGACTCCACCTGACCAATAAGGAAGAGGAACCAGGGACGGTGGATTTTATTTATAAGGAGCCCTCCGAAAGCGGCGCGCAGCCAGAGCGGAGAGAGAGAGCGAGGAGACAGGAGCAGAGCGTGACGCGGAGGGTAAACTGAAAGTCAGGTTCACCGACCTTTCTAATTAGCGGAGAAGCTGCAAAAATCTGAATAGAATAAATGCATATTTTAACTTAAACCGGACTTCAAGGGCATCGGCTGTCCCATTTTTTGTTTAAGCATGATTTTTTTTTTATTTATTTTTTTGTGATACAACTACATCATCAGTAAATCAAAGCACTAGATTTATGTCTACTTCTCGGCTTGTGTCATTTAATAAAAAACACACATGTAATGTATGATTAAAGAGCCACTGTAAGCGATTGGTTTATTGTGTGCATGTTCTTATGTTGCTGTTACAACATGTTCAAGTGCAGTGCATGTACTCACATCTATGGTTATAATAAACACAGGGTATACATGTATCTGTTCTTTTCATTCCTCTACACTGATACCCTGTGTAAGTCAGAAACTATATATATATATATATATATATATATATATATATATATATAAAACTGAATATATGTTGTGCCTTAATGCAGCTGTAAATGCGTGCGCGTAATTGGAAACAACCGTGCGCCTTTGACGGAGCTCCTTGTCAATCAAAGAAAGTTGCCCAAAACGCATAAAAATAAAACGATACCGCTGAAGTCCCGTTCTCTCCAGAGATCAAATGTCAGGCAACCGCCTGGAGCTGATCGCGTGTCAGTATTTTGCTCAAGGACACTTCAGCAGAGCGGCTGCTTGCTTCGAGCTGCAGGAATCTCTCCATTTACGACCATCCCAGACCGCTGTCCATCCTTCCAAAGACACCGAGAGGTGCAAATAAAACATAATCACAGGAATATGTGAACCCTATTTCCACGTTGAGTCGAATTTTAAAAGACGCTGAGGCCTTTTACGAAACATGCTGCTTAAAGTTTCAACAATGAATCCTGCACCGAATTTTAAAGCAACGGAGAGTAAAAAAAAAAGAGCATTCCTTGTCTCAGATTCTATGAATTACTCTGAGCTTTTAATTAAAAGTTTGGCCTAATTAAATATAATTCTTAAGGGGTGGGGGTTGTGTGTTTGTTGCGTTGTTATGCTGAGTTAACAGGCACGTTCCTCCAGTATAACGGCTCACTGATGACTCTGATTCACCGCAGGTAGAAAAAAAAAAAGTTAGAGTTATTTCGGATTCGTCCTGAGTAGGACGCATCAATGTGTAAATCCACACGCGCTCAACAAATGAGTAAAAACTAAATCACACGAACAGAGAGAAAAAAAATCTATGAGGCGAAAATGATTGTTCAGGGAAGTTAATAAGAATAACACACAGAGGAAAAAAAATATCAGTTCAAACAAGGCAGAGAGTGCCAAATTCTGGCTCTGATTAAAGCAGATGACAAATATGTTTATGTATATTAAACTGTTAATGAGGCAAACATGAGGCAGATTACTTCTCTAGGAACCTCTCGGAACTAAATAAAAAACGAGGAAATGTGTAAGAAAAGTGGAACTCCTGTATATGATGTCGACATTTTTGGTATGGTTTTTAAAAGCCATTAGATTAGACTCGATCATTGGATTAAAGTAGCCTACGTAATGTGATAGGTTCTGTGTGCAGAGGTATGTCCGTGCGCTTCGTGGCTGTGTGGGCCATTTTATGAAAAACACTATAGCCTATATAGCTTCCTGCTATAAATGATGCACATTTGTAATACAAAGTTATTGAGTTAAAACTATTTTCTTGAAGCATCGTGTTCGGCCTGATTCAAACGAGATCTTTTAGAATGGATACGGAATTTCTCCATTATTTTTCAATATGAAATATCAGCGCACCCACTCTTAACATACGAGCAGTGCCACTTATCCAGCATCTCCCCTCTTAACTTAATTACGCACGGGAATGATCGGCATTTACATGAAGTTGCACAATTATTTGTCGTACTCCCCAGCTGTGCCGTGCGGTTTAATTTGTAGAAAAGATAAACATTAAAACCCAGAAATAAAAATACATATATTTCCCCCGAGGAGACAGATATGTGTTCCGTGCTACACAGGTTGTGTCCTTGCATGCAGGGGCAAACAGGCCAGTTTCTGTAACGATCTCTTGCCAATTATTTGCTACCGACATGGCAACTTCACCACGATGCAACACACAAAAAACCCCACACACACACACACACACACACACACACACTTAACAACGAGCTTTAAAAGCTGTGACCTATTTCAGCGACGGCGCCCTGGGTGATGCCATTTTGTAGTTTGTTAACTTTGAAATTCATGTGAATATTTCCTTGAGCGCGCGGCTGGATGAGGAGAAAATGCGCACGTTTAGAGAAGACAACAAAAGTCCAATTAAGTTTTGCCCCTGCTCATGAAAAAAAAAAAAAAAATCCCAGTTTCCTGACTGTGAGGCCCAAAAAAGAGGAGGCGTGGTGTGCGTGCGCTGGATGGAAGAATCTCTGTAAAGAGGAGGGGACTATTTCGCTTTTGATACAGTTTTACTGCTGAAAATGTTACAGAAAAGGACATAATGTCAATTTACAGAAAAAAAAAAAAAAAAAAAAACGCCAAAAGGAGTAGGAGGGCAGCTACTACATTTGAAACCGTATAAAAAGAAGAGCTACTTAACAGCTACATGATAACCAATGCAGGATACAAAATAATAATAATAAAATAATAAAGAAAGTGTAATTGTTGTCTCATAAAGATGTGCTTCCACTTACTTAACCTGATGGAGAAGTATAGAAAATATTTGTCACAGCTGTTTTCACAGACATGGTAGAAATTAAATGTATTAATGTTTAACTTGTTGACCTCCCTGTGTTTATTTGCCCGATGTGGCGATGAACCCCACTAGTGTTTGTGTGTGTGAGTGCGTTACTCAATGAATAAGAGAGTCATGCCACACACACACACACGCACTCTCTCTCACACACACACACACACACACACACACACACACACACACACACACACACACAAAGCCAGTGTGCTTTGAGCTGAGCTGTGAGAGAAGAGAAGGTGGAAACTGTGTAAGAAAGCAAGAGTGTGAGGGGCTGTGTTTCAGTCATGGCCAGTCACCCCGAACTGTTCCTACAGTTTACTCAGTGCAGCTGAACACCGACACCCCAGAGTGACCTCACAAATATCAACAGGGAAGGTTTTTAATCAACCACTCGTTACTAGTATCACAGGATTTAACCAAATGAGCCAAACTGACAATCCGAAACAAACAGCACAAATACACCTCACGTTTAGTCCCTATGGATGGGGACAGGTTTACATGTCCCCATCCATCCAACATGTTAATGTGTACTCCAGGCTATCTTTGTGATTTATTCAGCAGTAAAAGTCTTTCAGTACATAGTTTACGCATCATTGTTTTGACATTTTTGCAGTGCTGTGGTCTGATATAGGCTGTTCGCACCAGTGGGAATCTCACCTGAAACCACTTTTTAAAGAGCAGACTTTAAATAATAGAAAGTGGGTTTATCTTCTTTTTTTCCCAGGGAGTTTAAAGGTGCATCATGTAGCATTTTAACATGAGTGACTAAATCAGATAATTGAGACAAGTATCGTGACATGAGTCAAAGCCTCCCTATCAGCCTCTACTCATCAGTTGTTTCTTACCACAGGTTCAGTTTTATCTTGCAAGTCTTAAACGGTTTTATTCCAGTTCCACTTTTCTGTTTCAACTATAGACTGAAGAAGACACGCACATAGCATGAGTGATGTCAGCGCTACATCTCTTAAGAATTGTTTGGGTACAAAGGGTTAGGGTTAATGCATCTGTATCAGCTACTGAAGTCAGAACATCTGGCAAAAAAAAAACTGTGGTTGAAGCTGAGGTTGAGGGAGAAAACAAATGTACTTTTTGTGTGTGTAATGTACATAATATAACATTTAAAATCACACCTAGACACATTACAAAGATCAAAATTAAATATTGAGAAATATGTGTGGAGGGAAAAAGCTAACTGCTAACTGGACTTCAGCAGAGCCAACATCTAGCAGCCAGTAATGATGCTACATCTGGAGGGACTCGTGTAGTGGCTCCAGGTAATGTTGCTAAAAACGGCAATATTGGCTCAATGTCATGAAAAGTTCACTTTGCTAAAAGGTCGGCATGCCACATAAGGACTCCTTACATGCTGACAGACATGTGCACACACACTGAGATGTGTGTTTTATCCCTTTGGATCATCATCATGCTGAAAAAGTAGACAAAAAGGGAATAATGAAAATAGAAAGGCAGAGAGAGGGAATAATGATAGGCCTGCCACTGATGGAGGTCTGGAGGTAGAGACAGATGGGTGAAGAGGTTTCTCTTCCTGTCTTTTTCTCCATCTCTCCCCCTCGCTCTCTCATCCTTTTTCTCTCTGTCTCTTTTTTCTCCCCCTTTCTCTCTTTTGTCCTCTTTTTCTTTTTCGTCTACTCTCTCTCCATCAAGATGCCATTATTCAGGACATTAGCGAAGAAGAGCTAAAAGCTCTCACTGTCGAGGAGGGTCCCAGGGTCCTTTCTGAGAGCTGTGACGCAAACACACAACGCACACACACACACACACACACACACACACACACACTGACTACAGAAGTACCATATAGTATAGGTGAAGAGGTAAGAGGTGGTAAAAAGGTCTTATTGCAAACATTACCAGGTATCTAGGCTCCTCTACTCTCCTCTGTGGCCAAAAACATGGACATTAGTTAGTTCAATAAAGCACATTGGGCATACATTTTGACACACATCGTCTTCTCTATTTGCTTGCTTTTCTCAGCCTTTCTTTCACCTGCCACTCTCATAATGCCTTGAAATATGTGTAAAAAGACATGGAAAATTACTGCATATTGTGTGAACAAATTAGGCGAAGGCATTCATGTGTATTTGCTCTGGATAAACTGGCAAGAGGTTCTGTGAAATGACCGGCTCTATTTTATCATATTCAAATATGTGTGGATTTAATGTATGTTTTTTAAGAATCTCTTAGTAGTTGATTACACTTGTGTGTGCCTCACCTGGATACCGGAATTGTGTCCTCACCTTGTGCTGGGAAACTCAGATGTGTGAATTAGTTGTCCTGGTGCTCCAAAAATAAGTGTTCTTAGGAGCAGATGTGTACTTTTAAAAATCCATTTTGCACAATTATTATAGTCATTGTTGCGGCTGTAAGCAGTCCAACAAAGTGCTGCCACGAGGGACTAAACACTGAGAGATGCATAAACACACTGTGACACACTCAAGATTGTATTGCAATGATTTATTCCTCCACACGCAAAATACAACTAGCACTGCAGTTACCAAATGTAAAGTTACTTTGTGAGTCGAAATAAGTGCGTTATTGCGGCGGTCAACAGAAAGTGTTCGCTTCCAGGCTCACCCCCTCTCTGTCAAAGCCCCCCAAAAAAAAAAAACACGTGAACAGGTGAAGCAAATAAATATAATGTGATCACTTCCTCTCAAACCGCCATGAAAACGCCCACCACCTACAATATAAGTGCACAATATAATAATCAATAAATAATATAAATGAGACCATAAACAACATACAATATGTGGCTCCTACAGTCATGATCAGCCAATGTAGATGTTATAGGTAGAATAACATGACCTTGAACGTCTTTGTGGTACTGAGCTGTTGTGTTTTCTATCTGAACAGGTTGGTCCGTTGGCTTTTAGCCTGACAAAGTCCGACTATCTGTGGTTTAAAGGATGACATGACTTTCCATCTTTTCAAATCCAAAAGTTATGACAAACATATTTTCTCATGTTTCTCTATAGTGGTATTAACCCTGTAAAGCCTGACACATCAAAAAATAGCCAGAAAATTCAACTTCTTTGGAATTGAGATGTTTATTAACAAAATCCCCAAAAAAAACATTTTGCCATATCATTTTGTTTATGATATCTTTTTCTGTATCACATTTGATACATTGGGCGTTTTGGGGCAGCTTTTGCATGCATGGAACATGCAGAGAATTTCATTTTCCCAAGTTTTAACATATCCGTCTTTGAGGTTTCTGCCTGCACAAACAGAATTGTTTTGTGTTGCTAACAACGTTGAGATTTTTTGAAGGGCAGGGGGGGGTGCAGCTGCAACACTGCTGGACACACGCAGGACACTGTCGACCGTTTTCGGGGATTGTTTGAAAGTAGTTAGACTGGATACCGTTGACAGTGAGATGGCTCTATACTGCTTGAGGTAAGACTGAAAACTACTTTAAACTAGACATTGTAACTAAAATAAACCTTGATCCATGTCATCAAGCACGGCATGTTTGTGGCCAGATTGATGCAGAAGGTGGTTTTAGTGGATACTTTGCAACAGTATTTTTAAATGATGTTGACTTGAAACCATTTTGCATCTGCAAACACATAACATCTGGTATTTTAGTCCAGGGGTCTTCAATTTTTTCAGTTTCACTTTTTTTAAGCCAAGGACCCCTAAACTGAAAGAAAGATAGAGCAGGGACTCCCTAATACATATATTGTATAAAAAAAGTTGCATAATAAACTGGGCCTACATAACGTTTGGGGCGGCCTAAATCATTTATACATACCTTTTTAGTGCATAGAATACTAAGCTATTAAAATAGCCTGATACTTGTTGGCATGATTTATAAATCATGTTTTAATGTTAAAGTGCTCATATTATGCTTTCTGGCTTTTTGCCTTTTCTTTATTTTGTTATATATCTTTTTTGTGCACGTTATAGGTTTACAAAGTTTACAAATAGTTCTATTGTAGCCCAACCTGTACTTCCGTGACAAACATGCGTCACTTTGTAACACACGTTATAATGCTCGCCTAGCTGCTAGCATGGCACGCCCTCATACTCTGCTTCTGACTGGCTAGTAGTCCTTACCTAGCTACTGTGCATGTGCGACTCCCAACAAAGATGGAATAAGACGTGAGATGCCTCACTCGGTAGCTAAAACAGAGAGCTCAACACAAAGGGTGAAAAGAGCACAAAAATATGGTGTTAGTGGTGAAAATTAGACCATGTAAACCTATTCTGATATAACCTCTAAATACAATTATGGACCTTACCTATAGGCCAGTAAGCAGTGGGGATTTACATGTGCTGATAACATGTTGGATTCATGTTAAGACTTTTACATTTTTTTTTTTTTAACTTTCAAAAATTTACAATTTGGAGTCCCCCCTGCATTGAGTCTGAGGACCCCCTAGGGGTCCAGTCAGTCAGGTGCTGGAAGTGACACAGTCAGTGTAGAACTAAACACGGTGTTGCGGTGGAGGTTACAATAGTAGCAGTAAACATACAATAATAGTTGTAATACTTATAATAGTGCTTGTATGATCATTCTATTAGTTGAAGTTACAGGAGATAGTAGTAGGTAGAAGTGGTGATGGTAATAGTTGTTGAAATAAGCCGTGTCAGCTATAAAGATGTGCTAGAATTGGTATTAGTTGTAGTATCCGTAGCATAAGCCGCATTCTGTGTGACTGATTGAATGATTTGATTTACTTGTCAGAAATAATCGCATGAGCACTTTAGCATCTGATAACGGCCGCTCGCTGCTTTGCAACAGTGCAACCAAGCCCATTCTGCCGTAAACTGTGCTTCAGTAAATCTGCTACTGTCGCACAATAACTCCCAGGCCTGTGAAAGTTCATTTCTGCCTTTAATTTCCAAACTTGGCTCTTTAACTTTTCCTAATTATTCCATTTCCTGTGCTCAGGGACTTGGGGGGTTTTCATAATTCATCATCCTCCTTTTCCCTTTTCTTTTTTCCCCCTCCCATCACAATTGCTGTAGTACAAAACCATCAAAATTATTCATCTGTTCCCTGTTTTCAATTTACCGTTCTTTCTTTCAGTTCCTGTAATTCATGTGTGTTTTTCTTTCTTTTTATCAGTCCTATGGAGCTCTACGCTGCTCATGTATTTATTCATGCTTTTCTGCCTCTGATGGGCGACATGGACAGAGCTGAATAGAGGCAGTGTGTATGTGTGTGCGTGTGCGCGTGTGTAGCTCTGCTGTAGACCTCCTCCATTGTGCTGATTCTAAGAGAAGGTCTTAATCTAGCCACTGCCATTACCGCTGCTGAGACCTCCAGCCTCCACCTCCCCTCTTGCCCTGATGTCGTGCCCATCAACAAAGGCCCTTTAGTGGGCCGACTGGCAAGCCAGATCAGGGTCTTGGGTCTGGGGCTTGGCCCGGATCCCTGGTCCTCATACTCCACCACCGACGCCCCCTGCAAGCCCACAATCAAGCCTCCGTCCTGGCCTGACTTGGCCCCTGAAGCCGCCTTCCTGGCTCAGGGCCTGGATGGATGGAGAGGGGAAAGAAAGCCTGTAACTGGATGTGCAGTGGAGTGAGGAGAGGTGGAGAAGCTAACAATGCTATCAGAGAGCTGGCGTCCGTCTCTCAAACGCACACACACACAAACGCATACTGCTGTGTTTGTCTTTATTTATCACAGCTCTTCACACATAGACGACGACAAGGGAAGAAAGGGAGTGAGCAGAATAGAGAGGCTCAGAAACAGGAGAGGAGAAAAGAGAGAAAAGTGGCAGAGAAAAAGAGAGAAACAGAGCTGAAGGGCTGCTTAAAAAGATGGATAAGGGAAAACAAATGGTAAAGGCAAAGACACAGAAGAGAGTGGGCAAAGTCAGAGAAATGTAAAGAAATATAATGAAAGATTAACAAAGAAAGAGACAGAAGTATTAGAGTGGAAAAGAAGATGAAACAGAGATGAAGAGTTGAGGAGAAATAGAGGGACACAATGTGCTTAAAAGAGGGGAAAAAGGCAGCAGTGTTTTCCACCAGTATGTTGGCCGAAGCCTCTGTGACATTGTCAGGCCTTCTGGATCCCCATGGAAACAAAAATCAACATGTTTGCTTGAAATGCTTTCATTAACGCCTTGTAGTCGAGCCAAAAAAAGGCCCAACAAGGGACGAGGAGATGCCGAATAAAAATCCCAACACAAATAATGCAAACAAACAAAGGATAAAAAGACTAAAAAAAAGAGCAAAAACAAACTTGGTAAAAGCGTGTCTCTTTTTTTTTTTTTTTAACATCTACTCATTGACCCGTGTCACTTTGTACACAATGTGATGGGCAGACATCGTAGGGCAGACTTTCAGAACGTTTTTGAGTAGCCATCACTTTGGGGATCAAACTATGCTCAGTTTAATAATGATGCCGTATTTGCATGGGGTATTATAATGATAGCCTTTGGCACATTAGAATAAGCTTTGGACAGGGAGCTTAAACAAACTGAGTTTGTTGACTTGATTCATTTCATAAAAATCACAACAGATTAAAATGAATTACCCTTTGAGTATTTTGAGTTTTTAATCTGATGTACATTTCTTGATTATAGCCAACTTTTAGCAATATAGTAAATAATAATGTGTAATTGACATTTTTCTTTAGACATTTCATCTAATGTCATAAATGTAATAGAGTGGTAGTCTGAAAACTGCAAAAAACGTTTTTAAGTATTGACCCCCCTCTCCATGCTTCCCCCATCATAGACTAGAAACAAGCAAGGAGAATGTAGGACATCTGTGTGTGTGTGTGTGTGTGTGTGTGTGTGTGTGTGTGTGTGTGCGCGCACGCGCTCTGGCATAACGACAATCAATTAAAGCTTCCTCTTCTTTTCTCCTTTAATTGAAATTGAATTAGAGTTTTACCTCCCGCCCCTTTAACTGAGCACGTAAAGAAACGCCTGGGGCTGATCTAAAGCTGAGCCATGCTCCAATTTAACCAAAGAAGGAGTTTAAGGTAAAAACATTGCAAGTAATAAGGTTGTTAGGGTATTAAACACAGAGACACACACACACACACACACTCAAACAGACATACACTCATGAGCTAAAGTAACAGGGTAATTAAATGGTAAAGCTCAGTCAAGCTGAAGTAAACATGTCTAGAAGAAAGATCGTGACTCTAACAATCACATAATTGCCAACATCATCACTACAGTATTTTGTTTTTAAATTTCAACATTTTATTTTACTGCCAAGAAATTATTTTTATATGTAATGTTGCAGTGCATTGTTGTCCATACCTTATATTTCATTGAATTGCATGGTACAGTTTCTATCATACTATTGTAACATAATATTGCTCATAATTATACCATAGTTAGGTTATTATATTAGCTACGGTGGAGCTTTATATGTGGAGTAGAAGCTGGTTTTTAAAGGCAAAGAAAGTAATTACTTCTTTCTACTTTTTCTGTTAACACATGGAAATATATCACTTGGATGCAAAATATGTATTGCATCGATGTCAAATGAATTGTCACGTGTTGAAAGCCAGCCAACAGTTTTTTTTTTCTTACTGAAAGACTAAAACTAAATATATATTCTAGAAACATTGTCAAACTCCTCCTTAACCAGTATACTGTATCTACAATACCTAGTTTCACATTGTCATCCAAACATAGTCTGCTGATTGATCAGCTACATACCATGTATCTTACTAAGCTGAATCGATTCTTAATGCTTTGGATATTTTCCAGAATAAGGCCAATCGCTATCATTCACTCGTGGTAGGCTGCCGATTTAATGTTACGTTGAGTGACACAGCATCCCTGTTACATAATACTGCCTTACTTATTACTATATGCCAGTTGTTAGATCAATAGAAGCTCTGAGTTTTGGTATTAAAATCTGAATTAATCCTCCTGTTTTTACCTCTTATGAGTTTCTCCTAATGTCAGCAATTGATTTTTAAAGGTGGAATCGGTGCATCTCTATATAAGACTAAATGTAGTTGCAGTCTGGCTTTGTAGGGCCAGTACTGTATCTTGTTATGGTTATAGTTAAATAAAACCAGGGTCAACATTATTGATTCCCTTAATCTCACAACAGTGATGTTGGTATTTCTGGAGTTTCTCTCCAGCATTTGGAACTGATTACATTCTACTTGTTGGCGCACAAAGTACAACCGTTTCTTTATGGTTTGCTTTGTATAAGGATTTTCAAATTAGCCTACAAAGCACTCACGGTAACAATATTTCTATATGCAGCATGTTTAATGGAAAAAGTACAGTAGATAAATCATATGCACAGGATACTAGGGACCTATAGGCAGACAGAGATGTGAATAAAAGTTGAAACTTTTAAGTTGAAATGGAGGAATGAATCAGAAATAAACAGGCAGCAATAGGAAAAAGAGACAGAATGAGCAAGAAAAAGAACAAAAGGTTGATGATGAGATAAAATCTCTATGAGCTGAGTGTTAGGAGCAGGTATAAAGAGAGAGAATGCAAACAAATGAAAGACAAGAGACCTGTGCCAAGCTGTGATTTCCCAGTAAGAGTTAGCTCTTCATCCACCGGTGAACCCAGCCCTTCAGGAGAACAAAGCCACTCGTTTATCGTCCGTTTTTCATCTCTTCTTTTTTTCCTACATGCAAGAGAGCTCCCCTCCCTCTCTTTTTCTCTTTCTCTCCGACGCAGTGGGATAACCCCTCACAACCTTGCACCTCCCCTACCGCTTCACACACACATGCATGTATAGTACACACGCATACACACACAGTCTTTGCCAGATATTGATGAACATGCAAGAGTGCAGCGCAAACACACACATACACTCGCACGGACAAACACTGTGATGTTCCTATAACATTCTTTTTGTGTCAGTTTGTTGATGATTGGCATTTTTGAGCATACAGATGTATTCACTGATGTTTCCAGTCATCAGCTCGATTGTCCACATTTTCCCTCTTGTCGGAATCATTTTGAGAAATGTTAGGACTTAAGTTTTTTGAGTACAACCCCAACCCCCACCCCACTCCCACCCCCCCTCCTGCCAGGACCTCAGTCCACCCCTCTCCCCGGTGCAGGTCAAGAGGTGTTGTGCTGAGATCCACCACCTGCTGTCTGATAGCATATAAACAAACCAAACACTTATTTCCTCCTGAGCCGTACCCCGCAATCACAGCACCAGTAAAACATCACACTCCATTTACCTTCAGCGCAGGTGACTTCCTCAGCACTGCGTGTTTGTGTGTGTGTTTGGGGGGTGGGGTAGTGGGGGATAGAAGACTTTGGTACTTTAATGGCGTTTTTCCACTACATGGTACCTGCTCGACTCAGCTCGGCTTGCCTCGACTCGGCCGCGGTGCCCGTCCTCCTTTTTCCATTACAGATTTAGTACTTGGCTGGTCGTCATAGCGACGCCGCAGGAAACTGCCGCGACCTAATGCAACACACACACACACACACACAGAACGTCGAATGTGTGTTGTTTTTTACTCTCAGCATGTGGCTGTTGCCACAGTCAGAAGACAAATTTTGTTTGAAGCTGGAGGCAGCAAAAAAAAAAACCGCCGCTGGCTAAACTATTTAAAAATGGCGGGTATGTTCAGGACACCCCCGTCTGTCGCTAGCAACGATGACGCAGTGAATAGTGACGATTCTCTCCGACCAGTCAGTAGTCTGCAGGTTTTCACGTCACCTTTTGGTATCAGCTCAGCTCGCTTGGAACCTCGACGGAGGCGATACTAAAAAAAGTACCTGTTGGCTAGTACCAGGGACTCTTTTTCATAATGGAAAAACAAAAAAGGCGAGTAGAGTCGAGCTGAGTCGAACAGGTACCACGTAGTGGAAAAACGCCATAAGATATAGTTTGGGCTAGGCCCCTTAGTTCCAATGAAGGGAAGTCCTAATGCTTTTAGCATACAATAATATCTTAGAAAATAGAGTGCTTTAAACTTTGTAGCAACGCTTTTGGGAAGACCAATTCCTGTTTCAACATGACAATACTCCAGTACACAAAGCCAGCTCCATAGTGAAGTCATTTTCCCAGTTTGGCATGAAAGAAAAAGTTTAGCCTGCATAGAGCTCTGCCCTTAACCCCACCCTACACCTTTGGGATGAACTGGAACACTGACTGCCAGGCCTTATTGCCCTTCATTAGTAGCCAACCTCACTAATGCTCTTGTGGTTAAATGAGGGCAAATCCCTGCAGCCATGTTCCAAAATATTGTGGAAAGGCTTCCCAGACGAGTGGATACTATTATAGCACCATATTTTTTGGAATAAGATGCTCAACAATTACACGTGCAACGTCCACATAGTTCTGTCCATACAGAGTCGAAAGACAGAGAGAGTGACAGAGACCACATCCAGATATGGGAGATGGCGCTGTTTTACAGCGTCATCACAGAGATGGCTTGACCTGCTGTTCACCCCTCCATCTTATTTATGTACTGGTTTATTTGGTGGAAACAACAACAACAACAGCAACCAGCCTCTGCAATTATTCCTTAGCACTGCTTCACTCGCTGTAATTATACACCCATACGGTGTGTGTTTTTTTGCGCATGTACGTGTGTGAGGTTAGTAGATGTGAATACGGAATGCATCTGTTGATCTGTGTATCTGGGTGTGTGTGTGTGTGTGTGTGTGTGTGTGTGTGTGTGTGTGTGTGTGTGTGTGTGTGTGCGCGCGTGTGTGTGTGTCAGATGAAGAGGGAGAAGTGGATGAGGGGACAACAAGCTGAGGTCTTTGTTGCTAAATGACAGTGATTCACCATCAGGCCACCCATTTAGTTTAAGTGTGCTGCTCATTTGCCTGTGTGTGTGTTAAGTGTGTGTAGATACAAAAAGAGTGAGCAAGTGTGTGAAATAAAGGATGAGAGGATGTAATAGAGGAAGAGAGGAGGACAGTAGGACAATGCAATGGTGTGTGTGTGTGTGTGTGTGTGTGTGTGTGTGTGTGTGTGTGTGTGTGTGTGTGTCTGTGTGTGAACTCTCTCCCTCTTTCTCTACTCTGTGGCATCAATAACTGGCAGTACACCAAACTGTGTTAATTTGTGTTTTAGTGTGTGTATCTTTCTGTACGTGTGCATACATGTGTGCATGTGCGTAGAAGCATCTGTAATTTTTATCTCACGTGTGTGTGTGTGTGTGTGTGTGTGTGTGTGTGTGTGTGTGTGCGCGCGCACACACACAGGGGCCTTTGTAAGTGATAGTTAGCTTGCGCCCTCTCCTTGTCGCTCCTCTCATGCAGAAATATTTAAATTTTGGGTTCGTCTGATTTTCTATCTGGCATATAACCACTCACGTTGGAAATGTTTAAACTCAACCTCTCTGCTCTTTCACAAAATGTTTTGGTGTTTTTTCTGTAATTACTTTACTTGAATTGAAGGTATACCTTACCTTTTTAAGGGCTGCAGTGTAACCACATCTCTCTTCTCATTTCAAATCAGACCCAGTAGGGGATACAGAATAATGATCATTTCAAGCATCTAATTGAAACAACATTTTTGACCATCTTGCAGTATTTTGCATTGTTTTGTGTTTGCTATTGTTACATATAAGTTCAAACAATGCTTCAAGAAAGTGTGCGTTTCAAGAATGTAATGTAATTTGTTTTGAGGGAATATTTCCTGTCAGGGATTTCCATTTCTTCCTGTGGGTGTCAGATGTTTTCCAGGAAATAGAGGGTAATATAATATGGCTGTGGTATGAAAAACACTCATGATATAATAACAAAAATCTTAAATTTCATTTTGAATTTAAGCTTAGGCAATTTTTAAGTCTGTGGACTTTGCTGTTTACTGTAATGATTGGCAGTGGAAGGGTTCCTCTGAAGGTGAGATCTCCAACTGCATTGCCTTTGTGTATATAACAGCAAGAATAATGCAAAGGAGTGGTGAAGGAAATATTGATTACCATGTAAGAATGTATGACGTGAGTTTCAGGAAATGATCTCAATTGGCAAAAAAAAGTTTACCAAATTCTAAAGGAGCATCATGCGAGTACTTTCTTGTCGTTCCTCTTTCCTCAGGTAAAATCTGCTGAGGCGTTTCCTTGCCCCCTCCAGCTGATTCTTATCCATTATTAATGTCTGAACATGGTCTCTAAGGATCTGCCATCCATTATTAATGCCTGACTATTTCTCTTTTTCTCTCCCAGGATCTCCTTCTGTCTTCTCTCTCCCCTCATCATTCTCATCGTCCATCCTTCATTCCATCCACCCCAACTTCCATCCGAACGACCGTCTGGAGAAAAGCTAATAACAGGTGTGTCTTCCACCCCCTTCATGTTATCTCCTCCTCCTTGTCCTCCTGTGGTCTCATCTTCCATCTGTCTGCGATTTCTTCCGGGTCACCAGGGGTTTTTACAAGGTGTTAAATGCGCTAAATGTGTGTGCGCGCGCATGAGTGTGTGTGCCACCTGGGATAAGGTGGCAACCTGCTAAACATGTGTGTGTTTGTATTAATGATGTATGAAGGCTTGTCTTACTCCTTGAGACAATTAACTTGCATACACAGAGACACAACCCACCAACTCACACATCATCTGTCATGTGTGTTTACGCACACCTGCCATTGTTGTGCTTTTTAGTGCAAGACACAGGCTTAAAACATCAAGAACTGTATTTAATCCTTGTATGCATCATCAAAGACATCAATAACTTTTACTGCAAATGGCTATTAAAGGCCCCATTACATATTTTGTTAAAAAGAGGCTAACGGGCTAAACCTGCTAATAGGAACTGTATGGTTAAGTACAAAGTCTGAGGATAAAAAAAAAAAAAAATTAACAGGAAAATGAAGTGCTAAGAAGAGAGACAGAGGATGTAAAAGAGAGAGAGAGAGAGAGAGAGAGTGTGTGTGGCAGGAACAGACGGCGCCGTGGCCTTTTGCTGGCAAGTGAGTGTACTCAGGTGCAAGGATATGTGTGTGTGTGTGTGTGTCTGTGTGTGTGTGTCTGTCTGTGTGTGCGTGCGTGCGTGCGTGCATGCGTATGTGTGTGCGCTCCTGGATCATCTTCCAGAGAGACGAGAGTCTGTAATTACTGTTGTAGGAAGACTCTTGCCAGCCACAGAAGAATCAGGCATTTATCTTACTGTGTAATACACACTCTCTTACACACACACACACACACACACACACACACACACACACACACACACACACCACACACACACTCACTCACTCACTCACTCACAATTATCTACCTGTGAAGTATAAACTGTCCTTTGCAATTGCAGACTCCTCCCTGCCTATTAAACACAACTTCAACAAAACCTACCTCATGTTTTCTCCACGCAGTATCTTTA
Source organism: Sander lucioperca (assembly GCF_008315115.2). Taxonomy (NCBI): domain Eukaryota; kingdom Metazoa; phylum Chordata; class Actinopteri; order Perciformes; family Percidae; genus Sander; species Sander lucioperca. The sequence goes on along the minus strand of NC_050196.1, from coordinate 6,383,456 downwards.
CATTCAAAGACCTATTAAATAACCTCAGTGTCTTTACTTTGGCTGTCAATAGTTGTTCTCTAATATTGAAGGTAAAGTTCAGGATGTTTACTTTCGCTTAGTCCATAACGTAGCCCAGTGACAAGATATACTGGGTTAGAAAAGAAAAGTGCATAGTTTTACCTCTTACTTCAAGTCTCAACCTGTTATTCAAATGACATTATCTGAGAAGTGTAGAGGTGGAAATCGCTCACAATAAATGGACATCTGACTGCTTTATTTCACCTAAGTGCCAAAAAAGCTTGGTTACCATCGGCTTTGCCATGGGTCATGAGGTTAAACCAGTGGAAAGTATGTCAAAAATACTGATTTGAATAGGCAATCACATTCCATCATAGCATTTTGCAGCTGTTACAAACTGAAAACCACCTTGGACTTTGTTTTCACCATTGGACCATTTACACTTGGATTTTTAAAGAATGGATTACACTGCCAGACTGATTTGAAGGTTTCAGTTGAATGCTCTTCTCTGCATTTTACCTGGGTTATTTTGACAAGAAGGGTTTTTTGATTGCCACAATCAACAACTAGGCAAATACATGTCCATAGTCATGTAACTTTTCATTAAAGCGTAACTCTCGCCAAACTGCGACCTAGGGTCTTTTTGTGAATGTACTTGAGTCAAACTTTTGTTTAAAAGCATAATTAGGACGGAAATGCCACTTTTAAGATTTAGGCCTACCGTGTTCTTGTTTTCGGTAAAATGGCCTTTTGAATGCGAGTGCTAGGGGCACTACTATGATAGCCTCAAAATAGCCATTTTTAAAACACTAAGAAGGCTCGACACAACATGAAACTTTGCTCGAAGTATCACCAGGGGCTCTACACATGAACGCGAGCATTGAGAACATTGTTTGTGTACACAGAGTTTACTAAAAAGAAATGTTTTAACAACTCACTCAGCTGTTGTTGTTTCCGGTCGCCGTCCATCTAGCCAGTCAAAAATAGTCAATTTCCGAATGCAACGTAACAGGGAGGAGAGTAAAGATGGAAAGCTCCTAAAGCTTAGTTCCATATAAATGCACGGATAATTTGTTGTTTTTTCGTTAGTGAAAAACAGTATTGACCTTGTAGTTGAAAAAGGAGCCTCATATAAGAACGACATTTCCTCCTGTGGAGTCCATTCATTCGCATTCGGAGATCGACATTTTTTGACTGACAAGATGGCGGATAGCGTAAACAACAACTGCTAAAGTGAGTCGTTCTTTTTAGTAAACTCTGTGTACACAAACAATGTTCTCAATGCTTGAGTTCATGTGTAGAGATCCTGGTGATACTTCAAGCAAAGTTTCATGTTGTGTCGAGCCTTCTTAGTGTTTTAAAAATAGTGATTTTGATGCTATCATAGTAGTGCTCCTAGCACTAGAGCTGTAATCGGGCCTTAAAAGACTGCGCCGCATGCACACAGCTCTTTTTTCTTTCGTCAAGAATGAGTTATTTAAACATATTTTAACATAATTTATTCATGACTAACATAGGCTATAGGCCACTTGGAAGTGGGAACAAAGAAATAATATAAGTCCTCCAGAGGCCAGCTTCCGTTTCACCTCCTCATCATCCATTTTCGCGCTAATCGAAATGCTTCACCTGACCGCTCATTTACCGCGCAACCCGGAGCACCAGCCCGAGCCTGTGTAAAATGATAGAAATTACCAACCTGTCGGGTCCCGTCGGGTTCGGGCAAAGCTCTTCAGCTCTACCTAGCTTTCCCATTCAAAAGGCCATTTGACCGAAAACGAGAATACGGTAAATCTTAAAAGTGGCGTTTCCGTCCTAATTATGCTTTTAAACGAAAGTTTGACTCAGGTACATTCACAAAAAGACCCTAGGTTGCATTTTGGCGAGAGTTACGCTTTAAGCAGTTGAACAATCGGTGGTAAAAAGTCCACAATTCACAGGCATGCCTGAAGAAAAAGTGTCTAATTGAAATGCATTCATCAAGCATCAAGGAATCCTCATTTTAGTAATCACACTGTGTGGCGGATGTTGTTAGTACTTGCTCAGTATCTCCTCTCATTTATTATAAAGCACCATTGAACATCTCTCGCTTCTTAACACATTCTTGTCATGAAACACAGTTCTTGGGTTTTAATTAGTACTCAATCTGCTTTTGTGTTCCTGTGAACTTCATAAATGCCACATATTCAACAAATAACAATTAGGCTTAATTAAGATGATTAAAAACTCCCATCTAATCCGTCAACACACCGTGTTCATATTTTACACTGTACGAGTGTGTGTGTGTGTGTGTGTGTGCCTCTCCTCTTCACGCTTGACAAATCAAGAAGATCACTGTATAATGACTGCATAGCGAGCGTGTCCTTAAGATACACAGACACGCACCCACACACACGCATGCATATTCACAAACAAACATGTCCTTAAGACAGACGAAGCTTATCAATAGCCGTTAATTAAATTCTTGTGCGTATTAATGAAAGACTTAGATGCTGTTTATGGTGCTCTCCAAGTGTGCGCGTGTTCTCTACTTGTTTGTTTGCCTTAATGAAAAGATTTCACCTTGCAACACTATTGGTTTTAGGAAGTGATTTTTTTGTGTGCAAGTACGTGTCTAAATGCCTGCTGTATATACAGTATATTGTGTGTTTATTACCACAAAGTAAATGACAAACGATGGACCAATCTGACAAGAGGAAGAGTTAAGGATGCATGATAGGAGAAATGACTGAGAATAAGAGACGCTGTGAAGATAAAGAGGGAAAACCCACTAATTAAAATAATAACAGCTTGAATTCTTAGCGCAAGGATGCTTCATATATATGAAGGCAGAACAAATAACACACAAACCAAAAATAGTGGTAGCAGTGTTGCCGGGGATAACTTGGTTAACTGAGTCAATAGGCCGCGGTACAGGCATAGGCACAGGTGGGTTTTCAGGAGTTTTTTGAAGGTGTCTATAAATGCAGCATTACAGATTTCTGCCAGGAGAGAGTTCCGAAGGGTGGGGGCAGCCACACTGAAGGCTCTTTTGGTGTGGGGAGTGGTGAGCAGACCCAAGTCTGAGGACCAGCGTTACCAGGACAGGGTATAGGGGTGCACGAGGACTGAGAAAAACTGGTTCGTAGGTGAGGAGGAGGAGTTTGTATGAGATGTTTACTAGGTACAATGTGTATCATGGTCCCCATCTTAGTTGTGCATGTTAGCATTCTAACATGTTCTAATCATTAGCATTAAAGGTCCTATGACATGCTGCTTTTTGGATGATTTTATATAGGCCTTAGTGGTCCCCTAATACTGTATCTGAAGTCTCTTTTATATAGGCCTTAGTGGTCCCCTAATACTGTATCTGAAGTCTCTTTTATATAGGCCTTAGTGGTCCCCTAATACTGTATCTGAAGTCTCTTTCCTGAAATTCAGCCTTGGTGCAGAATTACAGCCACTAGAGCCAGTCCCACAATGAGCTTTCCTTAGGATGTGCCATTTCTGTGTTTGTAGCTTTAAATGCTATTGAGGAGGAGACAGGGGGGGCAAGGTGGAGGGTGGGAATGTGGCCTTGACCAACTGCCATGCTTCGCTCGTTTGCAAGCCATAATGTCTCTCTCTTTCTCATGGGTGGGCCAAATTCTCTGGGCGGGCAAAGCAGAGAAAGGGGAGGTAACCTTTCCCCTTATGACGACATATAGGGAAGATTCCAGATCGGCCCATCTGAGCTTTCATTTTCTCAAAGGCGGAGCAGGATACCCAGGGCTCAGTTTATACCTATCGCCATTTCTAGCCACTGGGGGACCATAAGCAGGCTAGGGGAACTCATATTAATGTTAAAAAACCTCATAAAGTGACATTTTCATGCCATGGGACATTGAGCATGTTGCCATGCTAGCGTTACCATTTCAGTAGAGCTCACAGAACAGCTAGCATGGCTGTAGATTCTTAGTCTTGTTTGATTCTGTGAGCATCAAACATGCAATTATGGCCATTGTATTCGACGCAAAAAAAAAACATTTTGAAACTATCATGTGGTATATCTCGCCTTTCGCTAATACATGGTAGTGTAAACATTTCCATTCACTGGACAGCAGCAATAATCCATTGACTACCTGCATGACTAAATACTACTAGAGCTAATTAAGACTGTGTGCTTTTTTTGTAATTTGGATGACTTGATGTTTTAAGTCAAACATTTATGAATATGGTTATTACCTCGTTCTCTTTCTTTGGACGCTGAGTCAAGATTGAAACACCAAGGCCAGGTTAATGTGAAGTCTGTGAAAAGAGTCACTGATAAAAAACATTCTGGTTCTGAATACGGATCACGACCTTTCATTAATGTACATAAAATATCTAAATAAATACAAAGTGACTACTTACGGTATATTTCTTTCAGAAAATATCAATGCCAAAACCTTTTCAGGCAGCAAAAGCCAGTAGTAACCCTGAGTTACTTTTTTATATCATGTATTGCAGAGTAAAGTTCTGTAAATGCATTCTTTTTGTAATGGAATTTGATCACCTATCGAGTAGAAATGGTGCAAAGTGACAGTTTGGATACTAATGTGGCAACTATTTCTTGAAATCATCCTTTTCTCTTTTGCCTCATTCTGTTTATCCCGTCATATCGCTTCTTTCACAACCCAGCACCATCTGTTCATCTTTAGCCAAGAAGGAGCTCACGTTCCTCTCTGGCTGTTTACTTTCTCTTTTAAACTCATTCTCTGACATTGGCCTTGTGCCCTTCACTCTAATTGATTAGAAAGTGAGAGCTTTTCTCAAATCCTCATCCTTACTGGCCTCGAAAGGGCTTCAACATAACATGACAGTCTGACAGTTATTATAACATTTGACAAAGAATCAGAGTTGCAGAGATTTGAAAATGCATAGCAGGATTTTTTAACATGCAACTAATATCTAAAGAAGCACACATGTATACAATAACTCTGCTGCTCAGATCCTTCACCTTACCCTTCTGCCTTCATTTCTTTTATTGTATCCTCATTTCCTCTACTCTCTCCTTGCTTCTCCAGATTAACACCCTCCTCCTCCCTCCTTCTCCCCCCCTCTAATATTCCCTGCCTTCAATTCCAATTCCTATCCGCCCTGCTCCATCTCAGGGGCATATGTCAAGAGGAAGCAAGCATCTGCTCCTTGAGAGAGATTTTGTGTCCGCCGCGCTGCCATTCTGTGCCAGGAGTCCGTCAGTCGCATAGCGGCAGTATGGCCATGTACTGCCTGGCGAGGATGTGGGACATGGACCCAGGAGGGAAGCTCTGCTTGATTTCATTTGGTTGTCTGTATCTTGGTGTGAGTTTCTCAGCGGATTTCTGTGTAGCAGGACTCTATGTGAGAGAATAACAGAGCTGCACCTGGTGTTGAAAGGAATCGGCATGAAGGACGGTGAAAGACGAGAAGTGAAAAAAAAACAAGGAATAAAGGGGGGAACAAAAAATGCAAGTGCTTGTTGGTGGGAGAGGATGAATTATAAACCAGCATCTGAAGGCAAAGTCTTGAAAGCGAAGGCCAAGTGAAGCATTGTGTTGAAGAGCCAAGCGTGAAGCAGGAGGGAAGACGTGAAAAACAAATGTTCTGCTTGCATGTGTGTGAACAAAATGAAGGAGGCATCCATTTCCCCCATTTCTATTGTTACTATTCTACACATCATTACCAAAATCACCAGTAATATTCTGGGACAATGAGCGAAAATAAATTAAGTTTTATTTCTTGGGTTTAATCTAATGAAGACACGCTTTAGGTCAAAATGTTTCTTCACCTTATCAAAAGCTCTAACTGTACTTTTGTGCTTCATACCTTGTCTATTGAGGCACCAGTTTGAGCTTTGAATTAGCTCATGCACAGGGAATTCCTCATCTTCTAACTGTTTGGGTCCCTCAGATGAATGTGCAGAATCAAGAGCTAGGACTTTTTGGGGGACATGCGTGAACTATGGCCGAGGAACTAAATTTGGACCCTGGGTCCTCTGGGCAAAATGCATGTAAAGTTCATGAGTTCCTAAACAGTTTCTCAGATTTAAAAAAATACTGCAGTAGAAAATTACCTGTCAGTAAGTGGCCGTGCCTGGACCTTACCTCTTCTTTCTTTTGACTCTTATAGCAGAAATGAGGGTGACCTGTGTTATCCTGTCTCACAGCTCCTTCTCCTGCTACTTACAAATATATGCCCCGCCCCTGTTAAAGCTTTAGTGCGTAACTTTTTGATATTAATACGCGTCCGTTACATTTAAGCCATTTCCAAATGAGTTGCTACAAAGCTAATTAAGACAATCAGCTCCACACAGCTCTCTGTGTTTCTCAGAATGGCTATGTTCAGAAGATTGTGTCGTCCGGTGACTTTCCCGCGCAGAAACTCGAGTGAAGATAATGACCTCTTCTGAAGAGCCCATTATGTTTTTTTAATCCTCCGTTGCTAATCCTCCGTTGCTCCTTGGTTACTAGCAACTGCGTGGAGGGGCGCGAGTGCGCGATCACGGAAGGCTTGTATCATGTGGATGTGCCGACAGTGTTGTTGTCATCACTTAGAATTCCTCATGGGGGCGGCAGAAACTACGCACTATAGCTTTAAGCAAATTCAGTCTTGTAGTTGTCAGGATGAGTGATAAAGATTTGCCTAAAACGTATTTGTTTCTAAGATTCTGTCTATAAAAACAGAGACTAAGATGCATGTGTATGTGCGCTGACCTTGATGTGTGGTTCAGTGCATGACAATGTCAGTGTCCTCGCCTTAGCTAACTGTGAAAAACAGACACTTACTGTGGCCATGAGCACCTGCTGAACTGCCTATGTACATGGACACACAGACCAAAACCAAGAGACTGAAGCGTGCACATGTACACATACTATACAGTGTATATGTTCACACTAGGGCTGGCACGATATGCGTTTTTCCCAATTTGATTCTTTCACGATACGTGGGTGCCGATTCGATTTGTATTGCGATTTTCATATTTTGCCATTCTAGAAGTATTGCGATTCGATAGTATTGAGTATTGCAATTTTCTTTGAATTCTTTAACAGAAACAAAAGTTGAATAATACACTCAATATTTAATGAGACATTTCTAAGAACTAATGTTTTTTTTTTTTTTTTAAAGAATGCACATTGCATGTCAGTCTGTCTGACAGTCTGATATTTATTTAATTGTAAAGAAGTGCATAACATACATTTTCAGCATTTTCTGCTTTCGGTCTGTTTTGCTGGAAATGGGGATGATTTCATCGCTGTCGGGGGTACCGTATAAACACAGTGTTTCTAAATAATAAGTACAATAATATTGATTCTAGGGAAAAGAATCGATTTTAAACATTGTCTCGAAAAAAGTCATGATGCATACGATTTTCGACTTTTTTCAGCATCCAAGGGGCAAGACAAAAAAAGGCTTTTAGAAAATGACCTGGAGAAGGTTGTATGGCTTTCATTTCCTTAGCTGTCTCCATGCATCTTTCTCCTGATGGTCATGTTTTTGAGTGGGAGCAAGGTCTGACTACTTGTATGTGGGAGGTTGCTGTTGCTTGTAATTTTTTATTTGCTTCCTTTATGTACGCATCTCTCATCCACATTAGTGGATGGAGTCATGTTTCACCAATAATTACCTCTTGTACGTTACAGGCGAATTTGTGACTCCTATGGTGCCTTTAATGTTTACCTATGTAGTTGGACATGTCAACAACCCTAATGACTCATACTATTGTATTAAAAGCTGTCTGATTTTTAAGTTTTGCCATTTTTTTTCTCATTTTAACTGATTTTTACTTCGATTTTGTCTCTACACTTACAAAGTGGTCATGTTAGCTGCTGCAAGAAGACACTGTTCACTTCAGTTTACACTAACAATGTCCCCTTGCATTATGCATATAAATCCTTATAATAATAACAAAGAGAAAAATGGGGAGAAAATGCAAAAAGCAGCTGGTGATGCACCATAGTCTTAGTTTAAAGCAATACATGGTTAAAGTACAGTGTCTTGACTGCAAATTGTATTTTAAAAATCTGACCTTTGCCTTGATTTATGTGCTTTTCTGTTTAATTTAACATAAACACATTTATAGGTTTTATAAAAATGGAGAACTAAAATAATGAGCCCTAAGCATATTCAAATTACACACACTGCCACACATCTACACACATTGCATTGTGCACTTTAAGACCTCTTCGCTCTCCAATTTAGTGCAAGAATAAACAACAGCGGGGGAAAAGAAAAGAGTAAATGTGTCATTAATAAAGAAGGAAGACGAGCTAATTGTGTTGCATGCTCTGGAAAAATCAAAAATCCATTAGAGGGTGGGGGGAAAGGACACTGAACATGGCTTTTTAAAAAGCAGATGATGTCGCACAAAAGAAGAAAACCAAGAGCGCTTTTACCTTAATTTAGTCCTATATCCTCGATTTAAGATGATCTTTATGTGCACGTCTGTTTGTGTGTGTGTGTGTGTGTGTGTGTGTGTGTATGTTATTGTTGTACTCTGCTTAATGCATGCCAATGAGTTACACAAGAGGCAACTTTATCTAATCTCCATAAATGGCCATACAGTTCAGGGTCACCCACCCACCCAACCACACACAAACATACACACACACACACACACACACACACACACACACACACACACACACACACACACACACACACACACACACACACACACACACACACACACACTAACACACACTCACACACACGTCCCCATGAGAGAGAGCGTAAGGAGAAGGTAATTGAGAGAAATTAGAAGAAATGATGGAAGGGACTATTCGAAGTAAAGAGGAATGAGAGAGACAGAATGGACTCTGGGGTGAAACAATTAGCTCTGTCATTTAATGTTTGCTCTGCTTTACCAGCTCAGAAAGGTCAGAGCACTCCTACAAGGAAGACATCATTTTCCTAAGAGGTCTAGAGAGGCACAACGTATCTTGAAGATTTGTTTCTCTGTCACATGAAAGACATGGTAAAAGCCAGGTGAGTTAGGTCAAGGGTTAGATTTTATACTTTTATTTTGCTGCAAAAGTGCATTACTCTCAACGAAGTAAAGATTTCTCCTAATCATAATATCTGAATCTTGTAATTAGGATGTAGTAGCTGACAATTCTAACTTAATATCTCGTAATTATGAGAAAAGGATGGATGTTTGTGACCCGGACAGGGAGTGGTAGTGGAGGAGTACAAGGAACATCGAATACACTTTTCTATTCAACTGAACAATCCCAACGACTTTAGCTGCCTGCACAATGTTGACATACTAATTATAATGAACATTATTACGTTACTCAAGCCAACGTCTCCCAACACCTAAAAACAAGCAGGTGTCATCATGGTCCTGTCTTGTTGATCACTGTTACATGACTAAAACATATCCATAAAGGTATTCTCAACAAAAGGTCCACTTACTTGGTGTTTCCAAAGCTTTCTATCATGTAGACTTCCTTTAGTTGTTATGATTATGTTCATATTCAGTAAAGCTTTTTTGAATGACATGTTAGGAATACATCTAATATTAAAGATAGGAGAGGATAAGAATAACTATGTTAAAAGGTAGTTTTAAGGGAGTGGACCTCCTCCTCAGGTGCAACCCCACTTTTGGATACTTTGAGCAAGATGTGAAATTAAATAGACCTTCATTTTCATTTTGTCCATTGCATTTTTAGTGTGTGAGCTACACGTGCAGGCGCTCTTGGCATTGCTTTCATGCCGTCACAAAGATCTTTCCTCCTATTGTAAGGGAGGTATTTTTGTCTCTCCCTCTCTTTAAAGCATTCACCACCATTCGTTTTTGATTTAGCCTCCTTTTTTTATGCTTTGTTTTTGATCCCAGCATGAAACCTGGTTAGATGGGTTTCAGGAGTGGGTCATTACTTTGTACACTATATGTATGTGTGTGTGTGTGTGTGTGTGTGTGTGTGTGTGTGTGTGTGTGATGTTGGCATTACCTGTTGTCTCTTTGAGGCCATCTGGAGTCGGCACATGTGGGAAAACCTAGTGTTAGCTCTGAATGTGAACGTGTCAGCGTGTGTGTATGTCACTTTGACATGCCAACACATTTATAATAGATAACATCACAGTTCATTTTAAAATTCAACTCCAACTGACTACAGCAGCTGAGAGAAACAGACATCAAAAACGATGGTCATTTAAATCTGTTATCCCTTCATGCATCTTTCTATATATCTAATGACTTCTACAGTGACACCGTTGTACTAACAGGGATCAAAATGCAGGGACACACACAAACATTCACACATAGTGTTTTAGCAGATGGGACCAGAGTGTCTGTGTGTGTGTGTGTGTGTGTGTGTGTGTGTGTGTGTGTGTGCGTGTGCGTGTGCGTGTGCGTGAATTGTGTTTGCAAGCAGAAAGCAGTCCTGAGCTGTCAGCCTCAACAGGCTGACTCACTACTTAATAATGCCCCGCTTATTCTCCGGGTGTGTTCACTCGTACATCCTTGTTGAGGATATAAAGACTATTTGGTGGTCAGGCGTTGGGTTTGGTCATAATAACGGGATCAACCTTGACAAATAGTTAGAGATGGTTAGATATACTTTACAGATAAGGTTGGCAGTTGACATATTAGTGTAGCTTTAAGGACGGGACTATCTTATCTTTAATATAAGTATTGAAACACTTGGGGGTGTGTGTGGGCCAGGCAGGGAGGCTGACTGTGAGGCCTGAGCGTGGGCTCAGTCCCAGTCTGGCCTCTCTTCCTCTCCCTGGAAGTCTGTTGGTATATACCAGGGGCACGAAAAAAGAAAAAAAAAATCAAAGTATTGAAACACTTAACAACTCCCAACAGGAGAACATGTTTTGTATCTTCAAAAACACTTTTTCCAAATGCAGGTGTTGGAAAAAAGGGGTTTGACTTATAATGAGTGTTGTCTTATATATCTAGTACGATAAATGAGCATGAAGTAAACGACCACTGACTGATAACTCATCTGCTATCATCTGCTATGTTTGGGAGTCCTGCCTCAGCCGCTATCCTGCACTCAAATTCCACCAAATTCTTCTTTTCTTTGTGTCCACTCCTTCCCCCCCCCACATTTCCTTAAAAGCTTAAATTACTTTAGCAGACATGAATCGCTCAAATGATAAGGGATGAATTCATAAAAAAGTGGCGTGGATAAAGTAAGGAGAATATGATAAAGACAGGGAGACACAACATTGTTGGAGGTTGATTTAGTTGTGAACCTGGCTGGCAAAAGGGGTGAATAATAGATGTAAGGGAACAGAGGATAAAAAGTGGAAAGGAGGAAGGGAGGGATGTATGGATGACAGGGATGAAAATGTGCCCTTCCTGTTCACTTCCTTTCACTGCTCAGCTCTCTATTTATCTGATTTTCCTTGTGATGAAAGGGCTTAACTAATATCAAGTTGGCAAGATTTATTTTTTCTTTCAATTTTTAGCTGCCATACAGTCATCAGCTGCTTTTGAACCATTTTCCGAGACATTACAACACAATGAGCGCAAATCGCAGCCTTCCTTTTTATGTTCCCTTTATGCATGTACATTCACAAAGAAGATTCACCCTTTTCATTATAAACACATTGGGACTTTATTTCGCAAAGCTTTATTTACATGTATGTGACAACAAGATGCACATTTAATCTGTATGCCTGTTGTCCCCCTGCTTTATTGTCATCTCAACTGGCGGTCACAATGAAATGCTGTCCATCCTCCCCATTTTTCCCCATGTTGACCCCAGAATTTTGGGATACAAGAGACCAGAGGGGGGAGTCAGTTGTCTGAGGAAGTCCTTATATGGAGCTGTAATTGCCTTGATGTCCTAAAGAAATAAATAAAAAAAATGCAGAAACATCCATATATTTGGGCATGAACATGCAAACAGGGATGTACAGAGACTGTGATCAAGAGAACAATGTTCCGCCCTGCACAGTGATCCTCTGTCTGTTCTCTTTCTCTTTCATCCCTTGCTCAATCTTGTTAGGCCGCGGACCTGAGCAGCTGAGCTCTCTCTCCACCGACTCCAGTTTGACACACACAATCATTTGCATTCATGCTTGCACACACAGGACCACACATACACCCTCGACACTTCATACATTGCCTCTGATTAATTTTCTTTCTCATTTGTTTGAATTAAGACCGTTAAGAGCGCATACTGTACAAATGCTGACCTTGAGGCACAGAAGATTAGACACTTAATCTCCGACTGAAGAGAGAGACGCATCCTCTGAGTGGGGGAACCTTGTGGAGAAGCGACAACAGACTTTTCTAAGAGATGGGAGGCAGGCACTTGAGGGAAAATTAAATCTCTTCAAGGATGCTGTCTGGGCATTGAGAAAAGATTGGCGTTTTGTGTCTTAATAGAGTGGAGAAACTTGCCTTGGATGGCTTAGCACAAGATTTTTGTCTATGACCTCAGGTACAAAAGTTTGAATTTAATTTCTTTTTAAATGAATCTTTTTCTTCAATGGATGACAAGATGAAGAGGTTACTCAATCAAATTTGGGAAATAAAAAGAATTAATTGAAATCTCTTTAGTCCAAAGTCAGAAAAAAGTTCCATCAGTGGCGCCAAACTCACAGCAAGTTGTTTTTAACTGATTCTCCAATTGTAACTGTCTGAGTCACCTTGTCTTTTATGTCTTTTTGAAATTATTTTCCATAATGTGAACTCTTTTTTATCTAGCCATGACTTGAGAGCAGGCTTTCTCTTGAATTGATGGAGCTTGTTAAGAAGGTGTATGACATTGTTGGGACCGACCAGCAGTGGGTTAAACATTGTCTTTTAAACAGAGGCCTCTGAGACATGACCAATATGTGGCCTTTTTCAAACAAAGGATTTGCGGCCTACGTGGGAAATCCACAGCCTGAGTACCCTTTCTCAAACAAAGAGAGAAGGGCTTCAGAGAACCTACAGCCTGGAGATTTCACACTCCCATGTGAAAACTTTGAGGCGGACTTTGAACGCCGCATCAGGTGCTCTGCGGAATAAATACACGGAGCTCTCTCCCCACCCCGTCTTTCCATTGTGGCTTCGTTCACTACGAGGAGGGACAGGCAAGCATTTGTGCGAAATAGTTCCATTTCCCAGAAAAGTCGACTATTTCTCAGTGTTCTGGTGAACATCTTGTGTCCTGTGAAACACGACAAAATTTTCATGATTAATAAGTGTTACTGATGCATGCTATGATTATTAATCTGATGATCGGACCAATTCGTCCAAGTTTTGCTGTGAAAGTATAATTTGATACAATATATTGTTGATGTGTTGAATAATGTAGCGAGTTAAACTGTAAATGCTACAATTGCTATCTCCCGCCGTGGAGAAGTAAGTTACTGTACTGAACGAGAGGGTGGTTATTCTCAGAACCTCAAAAATCAAGACTCCAAGTGCTCTTTTTCCTTTCTCTAAAATGTGCTTTCCTTTCTTCTTACACACTAACCTAGACACACATACACGCACGCATACCAGCCCAGTCTCATGGCAGTTCGTGAAATGGTCACGTTATTGAATCTGTTGATTCGTGTACTGAACACGTTAATGTCATTATTTTCGTGTGGTGAGCACGAATTTTAAAGTAATGTATTTCAATGGGAAGCATATTTTGTGATCACAGAACGATTACGGTAGCGAGTGGTATTGATAAGGCGAAAATCCACGCATGGTTGGTCGGGGTGGTGGATGGGACAAACAACACGGGACTTTCACCCCGGAGACCGGGGATCACGCCCCACGTGTTGCAGTTCCTATCCGCGTTATTCTCTTCCTAACCACAACCGTCCCGTTGTTGTCGGTGTCTCCTGCGTGTGACGGGTCCTTTCCCCGTTATTCTTTTCCTAACCACAACCGTCCCATTGTTGTGGCCGGTGTGTGGCGTTTCATGTCCCCGTTGTTGCGTGCCACAGAGACCGTGGATCGTATCCCTGCGCCCGGGGATCGCGTCCCACGTGTAGCGGTCCGTCCCGTTGTTGTCGCTGCCGTGTGGCGTTTCATTTCCCCGTTGTGGCGTTTCATTTCCCCGTTGTTGCGTCCCCCAGAGCAGCCCAGTGTCATGGCAGTTCGTGAAATGGTCACGTACCGAAAATCGTGACCAGTACACGAAATAAACAAGAAAATCGTGACCTGTACACAAATCAATAAATCAAAATAATGTGACCATTTCACGAACTGGCGTGAGACCGGGTTGCGCATACACGTGCTGTGAACAGCTGGCCTTGCTAGCTACCACAGGCACCAACACAGACAAGCTAACGGCTACCCCATAGCCACACAGATACACGTGCGTTGAACAGCTAAACGGCTAGCCATAGCCATGTGGGGCTGCAACCAGCTCCAAGACCCGCCATCTGGGGTTTAAGTAGCCTGTTTTATGTATCTCTTTTTGTCTGTACCACGTTAGCTAACCGGACACATGAGCTAATGGCTAACCTCTAGTCACGTGGTGTGTAACAAAGCTTCATACATGCTCCATTTTGAACAGCTGGCTCACGCGAGCAGCCATTTTTGATGTTTTGTACTGAACTACAAAGTGTCTCACATCACATGAATACACTAAATAAATTCTGTTATACTTTAAATAGCAGTTGTTTGTGATTATTTGTGTATTTGTTGTAATAACTGCTGGTTGAACAGGTCAGTGCACGAATTTCACCCTTCCTTTTGTTCCTTTAAAAGATACCAGATAAATTAATCAAATTAATTAAGATCTATATTTTAAAGGGAACAGCACCTATGAGACTGTTTCACAGCTCAGTTATTGGTCCCTGGTTCCAGGGTGGTGCCCCGTTTTGATTGTTTGTCAATTTGGTAAAGTTATGAATACACATATTCATAACTTTATTAATATTGATAAAACATCTTTGATAATTTGCCAATAATTGGCAAATTATCTCCCCTTGTCTCCCCTTAAAATGACAGATTTCTCTGTGTTTGAACATTGTTGGAAACATCTGGGATAATGTAAGTACACAACTCAACAACATATATAACATAGGTATAGTTGTTTTAGACATTTTAATGCAGAACAAATACATGTATCTGTAAGACGACTGTGTTTTTCCCACCTTTATTTATTGCTGTGCGTAAATGCTTAAAATTGAGTGTGATGATATTATATAATTGCAAACCAGTGTCTATCTCTGCCAGTAATTTCTCTAGCTTATAAGCCTCGTTGGGGCAGAATGTTAGCAGTAAATTGGCTGTTGACACATTTTGATTAGAAATTACAGTCGTCATCTGTATATGACTGCACTTAAAGGAGAATTCCGGTCGATTTCAACACGTAGCTCTATTGTTTGGAAATTTGGAGTGCTGTCCGTAGCAAGAAAAACTAAAACAATTGGTGCTGCCTACACCGTGTTATCCCCCTGCTAGCGTTAGCACCCAACAGGCTTAAACAGGGCAAGTTTTAAACATGCTTTTAGCCTCTAAACATGCTCGAAATGTCATTACAAGTGCCTACCCATGTGCAGTGATTCCTTCCGAGGGAACACAGCGAATTTTACTGGAATATTGGATTGTATGAGTTTGACAATCGACTAGTGTGGACTTGACCGGAAAACAGGAAATAAACAGAGGTATATGCACTGGCTGGATTAACACAACTGTTATGCCTTTCTGTCACATCTACCGCAGTCAGATTCGCTGTGTTCCCTCAGAAGAAATCATTGCACATGGGTAGGCACTTGTAATGACATTTCAAGCATGTTTAGAGGCTTAAAACACGTTTAAAACTTGCCCTATTTAAGCCTGTTGGTTGCTAACGCTAGCAGGAGGATAACATGGTGTAGGCAGCACCAATTGTTTTCGTTTTTTTTGCTACTGCCAGCACTCCAAATTTCCAAACAACAGAGCTACGTGTTGAAATTGACCGGAATTCTCCTTTAAGTGTATCAATATATTAATATAAGTTCAATTTATTTGTATCATTGCTACAGACCACAGCCTAAAATAAATCAACATAACTGGGAAAGTCTGTTTCTGTGTTAATCAGGACATATATCCGTACCTTGAGCCAATTCTGACCCATGGAGACCATTCTCCTTTAGAGGCGTACTGTATCTATTTCAAGGATTTGCTTGTATTGAGAACTTTACATGGGTTCTACTGCTCTCTTTAGCTTTTATTGTAAGTAATTTTTCTGTTATTTCTCTCACATGAATGACGTTGACCCAAGTGCTCCTCAATAAAAAGATGCTTATTTTATTGCCAAGGTTGTCATGCTTATATAATGTTGATAAAAATGTTTTTGCAACTTTCACCAAAGTTCAAAGTTCAGATAATACTTAAGATCTTCTGGTTGTACCAACATCAATGAGCCTTTACAGCCTTAGTATAAGTGCTGCTTTCCAATTTTAGAAGTCAAGATCATAACCCCGTGTCTTCCATTTAGATTTTTTATAATTACTTCCAGTATTAATTCTGCTATTTATTAAGTACTGAATTGTAAGCAGGAACTATCAGAAATAGTCAGGGTTTTTTTTTTTTTTTTCACCACCCCAGTTTTGAAAGACTAAGCAAACTGAGGCAAAGACAATTGATTGATACTGACAAACAGACACACACACACACACACACACACACACTGGTGAAAAGATGAAAGAATCAATCACTCAAGACTTTCCCCGAAACCACAGGTTGTGTCGCAGAGGGAACAGAGGGATGAAAGGCAAGGAAAAGTGTGAATGAAAGCAAAAGGTAGAACGGTAGGGTGTCTGACTGGCAGGGCAGCTCGCATGCCAAGCCACTGTCACTGTCACTTAAAGGGCAGACACGCACATGCACTGTACAGTCCAATCTTTCCAGCATGTACACATGCACCTGCTGTCGTATATTTGGAGTAAAAGTCAAATATTTTAAAAATGTGCACATTTTGACTTTTTGAATATCAAATAAAATGTTCTGCATTTAACCTTTACCAGAATCACATTAATGCACACTCTCTCTCTCACGCGCGCCCACACACACACACACACACACACACACACACACACACACACACACACACACACACACACACACACATACATACACATGCACACCAGTTAGATAATGATGCTTTGTCAAAAGTTTCCTCTCCATCTCTCCACTTTGTTTCTGTACCTGTCTGGTTATCGCAACGCCCAGGGCCTGTCACTCTGACAACTGTGCAAAAGATGAGTAGAGCGCAGACACGCATGCACACACACACACACACACTAATGCACGGTGGGCAGCGGTGTACAAGGGACTGCTGGTGCCCGCATCAGAATGCAGGTTGGAGGTTTGACATTCCTGGAGGCTGTGTCCGTCTAGCCAGTTAGGAAGAGGACAGCCAATAACACACACACACACACACACACACAAAACACAGCACTGCCCTGACTATCTGATGAGCCTAATGCTGATCCAAGTCAATAGTGTTAAGGAAAAAAAACAGCTTTTAAATGTTCCATCTCTTAACAGGCCTGTGTGTGTGGTAGGTGTGGTCGTGTTGGTGCTTGAATGTATGTGCTTTTCCTTGATGCTTGTCTCTACGCGTGTGTGTGTGTGTGTATGTGTATGTGTATGTGTGTGTGTGTGTGTGTGTGTGTGTGTGTGTCTGTATGTGTGTGTCCTATACCAGTAATGAAGGCAGTCTATGAGATTATCACAGTTGGGCACTTGCAGACCTCAAGGTTAAAGGAGCACAAAGGCGCAGCAGAAACAGTGTGTGTGTGTGTGTGTGTGTGTGTGTGTGTGTGTGTGTGTGTGTGTGTGTATAAGAAGCAGAGCCACAAAAGGCAAGATGATTGATTGGCTTAATGCTGAGAGAGAGAGAAAGGAAGAGTGTGCCAGAAAATAATGAAGAGAGAAGTGAAACAGTGAAAGATCAAGACAGGTAATTGGCAGGACTCGTGATTTAAAAAATGGTTAAAAAAGGTAATTTGAAAATCAATAAATTACAAAATACACACATTCAAGTCAAAATCTAATGGACTAGTTAAATATGTTCTACGCTTATTTGTTTTGTTTCTAAGAGTGAGATAATAAGTGAGACAATTGAGATCAATCTCATGTTTCAGAACTTTAGATTTTGGGAATAAGTGATTTAACAATTTTTTTTATTTGGATGGAACCAGGTTAGCTGTTTTCCCCCACCTCTAGCATTGTTAATCATGTCCAGACTCCAGCTGCTAAACACACTCGTATACATTAGACACAGAAGTATATCGTGATGTCACTTCCTTGCAATTCCAAAGCACTGACTGTCAAATTACCACACCTATGAGCTAATCTGTGAAACACAGCCATCAGATGCTTAAACACATGATTGCTTAATTGGAGACACACCAATCAGGTTTAAGCACTATAAAAATGCAGCCGGTAAGTCTAGTATTTTCTGTCCTGTATTTATTTATTTATTTATTTATTTATTTTTACTGTAATTGTAACCTGTACTGGATACAGTATTTTATGTTTGTCTGTTGTTTGCTGAGCCAACAGTGTTATGCACACTACTGTAGTAGCTGTATGAAAACTGACCCATGTTTTCTTGTGCTTCTCCATGTTGACACGTTGACTGATTTGGGTATCTGGAGAGAAATCAATTATATTTTCCTCAGTCTGCAGCATTGGTCTTGTGTAGTGTTTGGTGAACTTACAGTTTATCTCAATTGTTTACACACATTTTCTGAAAGCATGCCTCATATTCTCAGAACTCTACACACAAATCAAAAAACACACACACAATGGGCAAAACCCCTCAATTCTCCTGTCACAATCATTATGATTACAATACTGAAATATGTATAATTTATACAGTGTTGAGAGTATGCATCAATTGAGGGATTGTATAGGACTCAGTTGCACAGTTATGTCGCAATTCTTTGACTCTTTCTGAATTGTGTTCAAATGGCACCCTGTAGACCTGCTTCATCCTCAGATTATTTCTGCGCAAGACACGGTCCAGTGTTGATAAGCTTACCCTATCAATGTTTTGAAACATCTCATTGTTTTCTAGTATTTTTCTTTGTATTTGCCGTAATGTTATGGCGTTATTTTCTAGGACCATGTTGATTATTTCAGTTTCCTGTTCAGGAGACAGAAGATGTTCCCGACCACCTTGTGTTGGTAATCTTTCAGTTCTGCCAAACAAATAGTAAAATACTGTAAATACAAAGTAGGAATACATTTCCCAAATACTTGAAACATACTTTATTTTTACAGTCCTACAGAACAGTCCACAGGCAATACTGTACTACTGTACTCACTGAGTACTGTATTGATATGTAGTGCTGCAATTTTCTAGTGAGAGTATTTCTTACCTATTCTCATTTCGGACTACAGTGTACCTGCTCAAATTTGGCTGTACTCTTTGCCCAGCTTCCCTCATTGTTAGACCATGGTTGACCACATGATCAACCAAAGTGGCTTGGATCTCATCAGAGATTACGGTCCTTGGCCTTCCCCTTCCTCGTCCTCCTCGTCCTCCTCCTCTTACTCCTCTGTCTCTGCCTCTGTTTCCAATGTTGGCATCCATTGCTCCAAAACAGAAGAGCTCACCTGTTGCCCTTTTATGCTAAAGCTCTGATTGCTAATTGTAAAAATGTGTGATGGGTGTTTGCCCATGTGATGAGTCAGTGTTCATATTTGAATGTCAGTGTGTTTCTTGTGAAAACAAGAGATTTTCTGCATGAAAATTGTGCCAAATGCAGAGAAATTGTGTGTAGTGTTTTGAAAAAAGTGTGTTTTAGAACTGCAATTTGAGTGTAAAGCAGGAATTGTGCTTGTAGTTTAGCAGAATTGGTTAAGGGGGTTGGTGCATGAGTTACATGTTGTGCTCATTGTGTCTCAAGTACCAGTATTTGTGTGTAAACAATTGAGAAAAACTGTATTGTACTGTATATTTGCACTATCTCTGTGTACTTCATTTACAGTACTCTAATGACTGAGAAGTAGAATTGCTAAAAGTGTTTTAGGTTAGCAACAGCAGTGTGTAACTGGTTCAAACAGAATGAAGTCATATGGAATGTGAAAATGTGTATAAACTGATGTTTTATGGTGTATTGATTTTTCGTAAAAACATGAAAATCAAAAGCCTAATCTGGAGTTGTTCCATTTACCAGACATTTCTTTCTTCTGCACTTACTAGCAATACTAGTATATTTATACAGTTTATTGGGAAATTGTTGGGTCTTTGTAAATTATAGAGTGTGGTCTAGACCTACATCTGTACAATGTCTTGAGATAACTCTTGTTATGATTTGATACTATAAATAAATGGAATTGATAGCCCTGTACAATATAATGCAATCAAATAAACAGAGAGGGGATAATTCTTATGATGAACTGTGAACTCTATGAGGTTGTAAATTAAGGACCCAAAGTATGAAACTTAAACTTATTCATTGGCTTCCCTAGAGCTAAAGGAAGAATTCACTTTTAATGGTTTTTGAGGAGCCTGTTGCCTGGGCTCGAATTGTTTCCACAGTGTTTACGACTGTTTAGTCAACCTTGCCAAATGGCCTCTGAAGTTTTTAATGTCGCTCATTCAATTAAAGTTGGAGGGAGAGCTGAACCTGGGGGGGGCAATAAGTCACATATTGGTATTATCCTGCCCTGCTAATTACTGAAGCAATGAACTTTAATTAATATCTGAGCTTGGTGTGTGTGTGTTTAAGCATGCAAATGTGCATGCGTGAGCATGTGTGCATGTCTGTGTGCTTCTTTGCGCACTTGTGGCCAACGCTCCTTTATCTCAAGCCATCTCTCTTCAACACGCGTGCATACACACACTTATACACACACGAGGCGGAGGCTGACATTTCGCCGAGTGTCCCGGTTCACGTGAGGAACAATGACACGGTGAACCTAGGAAGGCTAGCAGTGCCGTTAGCATTAGCATAATTATCTTAGTTATCAGCAGCGTTGAAGACCAGATCCAACAACAGAACTGAACGCCGAAATACACAGCTCAGAGGATTTCTCTGCTCTCACTTTAGTCTTAAGGAATAGTGTGTGGCAGCATTATGTCTTTTTTATCTCAGCCACATCTAAATTTATGCAGAATTGAGTCATTTAATTTTTGTTTGCACATTTTTCCTATGTGCAAATTGAAACAGACACATAAGGGACCGTTCGGTATTTATGGAATGGACCACCGGAGGAAAATAGGGGAGGGTCATGTCTTTTTATTCTTTGTTGAGGGGAGGGTCACCCAACATTTTTTAGTCTAGGAGGGGGGGTCACCCAACTTTTGTATTCATGAAAAAAGCAACATTTCAAAGTGGCTTGTTTGGTGCATATTTTTTCATGTAGCTCTTAGTCTCGGCCCTCCTTCACTACAAGATGGGTCTGACCCATGAGTTTGCTGGGGGGCAGAAACGGGTAATTGCATTGTTTAAAAAATGAGTGGAATAATTAATTATATCTTGCATGACCAGATATTTTATAAATATCTTAAATAACACATCACATCAGATTTCACATACTGCTTTAGTAAAAAAAAATATGACCTGGCTGTCAATGTGAGCAGCAGGACGCAAAAAACGAAAGTTACTGTTGCACTATGGCTGGACATCTTGCCGTGCGAACCTTGCAATAAAGGTTTCCTAAATGCCATGTATAGAAATGTGAAGTCAGCTTACTAATTGATTGCGGGTTTTGTGTAGATTTGGACTTTTATACGTTTATTCTACTTTGTTTAAACGGCGAAGTGGAGAGGCCTCGTTCACCTGTTTGGAGCTGGCTAGTGAATGTGACGCTCGTCTCGGCCTTGCTGGATACACCGTGAACCTTTCTGTGGATCTACTGATCGCTGTGGATTACTTTTTTTTCGTGTCATTGTTATACGGCAAAATACGGATCTTTTTTCTCAACGTGTCTTAACGTTTTATGGTGAGTTTGGAGAGGTATCTCAACAGACTGGAGGTCGAACACTGATTGGTCACTGTTACATTTTAGTTGAATTTAAGTGTCGGGGCATTCCGCCACCGTCTGTTTATTGCGTTCCAAGACAGCCGTGCTGCGATTGGATATCATAAGGGCGAACTGTTAAATTGTTACTTATTATGTAATTTAAAATTTGCTTTAAAAATAAACATATATATATATATATATATATATATATATATATGTTCAGCTTCGGAAGCTGTTTACCTATGTGCTAAAATAACCAATGAGCAATGAGGAAGCCTAGTGACAAGTCCATAGCAACCAGTGTTGAATGTGTTATCATAACAGAGGAGTGTGATGTGTAAGATGAGAAAGCAGAGGTTAACTCATGTATGTTATGGCTGTAAAAAATCAAATGGCATCTGTATGTCTTTGCTAAGTGCAAGCTAATAAGGGGAGGGTCATGCTTCTTTTTCAAAGTATTTTGGAGGGTCATAGAAAAATGATTACTGGCGAGGGGAGGGTCAAGTCTTTTTAACCTAAAGGTCCCAAAACTCCACCGGTGGCCCCTTAAATACATAACGAACACTCCCTAAAAGGTTGAGGTTGATGGTGCATCTGCAATTAAAAGTAAAGTGAAAGTACAACAAAGGTGCCCTTAGTGTAAAAGAAATCTGTTGAAATCCTGCTAAATAAATTAACAGCAATTATTTACAGTGTGTGTGTGTGTGTGTGTGTGTGTTGTGTGTGTGTGTGTGTGTGTGTGTGTGTGTGTGTGTGTTTTGTATCTGTAGTTAGCTACCTACTGGGCTTCGCCTTGAGCTAGTGGTGCCCTTCACTTCCCTTTGCCCAGAGCTTTGCTATGACCACGACTGCTGCGAGGCAGACACAGAAACTCTCACAACTAAAACAGCTGTCCTGATGAGAACAGTGGCTTTTTGGAACGTGTAAAAATACTTTGATTTTCATATGCCCTTGTGAGGCTGGGGTGAACGTTTTAAAAAGAGTTTTGGTGGGTTCCTTGGACTTCTTGTGACAGACGACATCTTGACAAGACAAAACAGTGATTTTATAAACAAAGTTAACACTCAGATTTTGGAGCTTGTCCTTTTCTCTCTCCTCCCTTCCCCTCGTCATCCACCCTTTACTCTCATTCTTTCCTGGCGCTAGCCTCCCTATGATTTTTTTCCTTCCCCACATCCTCTCCCTCCCACACCTCCCTCCCTCTCTCCATCTTTTTGTCCCTCTCTATGATCGTTTCATGTGCACTGATCTCACCTTGTGTGTTTGAAGCCCAAAGAGCAGCGGCAGGTGATTCTGGATCACACCACTAAAGACCCCGACACATCTGAGAGAGAGAGAGAAAAAGAGAGAGGAGGATAGATAGATAGATAGATAGATAGATAGATAGATAGATAGATAGATAGATAGATAGATAGAATAATTAAAAGCAGCAGGAGGACAAAGAAAAGACAGACAGGTACGTACAATGTGCATTTCATGTCTGTCTTTAATGCCAATCATCTGCAGATGTAACTAGTTGTTCTTGCTAGCCAAGCACACGTGCGCACACACACACACACACACACACACACACACACACACACACACACACACACACAGTGCTCTCTCAATCACCTTGCCACAGGCTGTGTCCTCCTGCTTCAAGCTGCCACTGTCTGTAAGTGTATTGAGTTGGTTCAATCAATGGTAAATTGTGTGTGTGTGTGTGTGTGTGTGTGTGTGTGTGTGTGTGTGTGTGTGTGTGTGTGTGTGTGGTGAGCACAGAAGCGTATGTGTATTCCTTTACACTCCCCCCAGTGAGTTATATGAAAATATGCACACATTAAAGTAGATTATTTCAGTCAGGAGCAAGTGCAAAACAAAAACAAAGACTTGATAGAACAAGCAGCAACAATTCCCCCCAACAAATAACTGGAAAGACTGTAGTCCCACCTCACTGAGCATTGAGGTTGTGTCTGTGTGTCATCTGGATTACAATAAAGACATTTTCAATCCAAAAATGTGTGTTAGGTTACAAGTCGAGGTTTGAAAAACATACACGCCCACCCAGAGACACGCACGTGCATTTTGCCATATCCTTGCGGATGCAGCTGCAGTCCGGTCCTACACCTGCCCCCGACCTTTGACCCAGGAAGTAAAAGTTGTTTCACCTCTTGTCTGACCCTGAACAGGAAAGAGAATCACTCTAGTTGAAGACGTTGCTCACTTGACTGACTGAGCATGGTTGCAATGCATATCCATTGTGTTGTTTTTGAAAGCATCATTGTTGTGTCTACATTGAATATATATATTTATTAGGACTGCCAATCGATTAAAATATATAATCGCAATTAATCGCATGATTGTCCATAGTCAGCTCTCGATTCATCGCAAAGTAATCGCACATTTTTTTTTTCTTTTCAGGTTTCAAATGCTCTTATCAACATGGGAGCGGACAAATATGCTTGCTTTATGCAAATGTTTGTTAACAAGCCAAAACAATTAATAAATACTGTCTATTATCCAGAATGACCACAATTGTACTGTATGCTCAAAAAATATCCTGAAAGCATAATTTTGGCGTCCAGGCGTAGAGTTGTCCAGGCGTCTCCGTTGCAAGCTATTCAGCGTGGCCTGCCTTTGGCCAGGGGAGGAGGGTTCTCTGCATCAGCCGTATGCTTGGCCAGAAAGTGGTATTTGAGAGACTCAGTGTAACTCGTGGTAACTCAGTTCACATCAACAGTACATGCAAATAACTTTAGTCTTGTCGAGAGAACTATCTGTAAGGGCTTTGAAACTGAACTTGCCCTTCAAAAGACTCTTTTCTTTATCCGTTTCTGCTCAAGGAGGTTTGTTTCAAATCACATGAGCGTCAAAAAAATTAGTGCCGTTAAGAGGAATTTGCGTTAACTCCTTATCGCATTCATTTTGACAGCCCTAATATTAATGTGTTGTTTGTTTTTTCAACAGAACCATTTTTTTTACTTTTTCTTTCTGCTATTCATGTTCCAATAGTAGACTAGCTTTTATTTTTCCATGCGATGTATAGCTCTTCATGCACCAAAACGTTTGCTTTAATCTGTGACTCTTGGCTAACACCAGTCAGTGGACTTTGCAAGGCAGGCACCAGTGTGCCCGACTGCATCCTCAACTTCATCTGAACTGTCCAAATAGTAGAACAATGCCCCTATAAAAATACTGCTGTGTATTACTCTTGGGGCTAATGGAGCAGGTTTTAAGACAACCCTTGTGTTTCCTGTGCTGAAATTACGAGGCTTGACTTATAGCCTGTAAGTGTACGTGACTTTGTAGTTTGTACATTTGCGTGCATTCATGTGAACGCACCCGCATAAAGTAGGTGTGGTGTGCATTCTTATACTTTGTTAAACATCAGGAAGAGTAAATCTGTCAGCACCCATTATACACATCTGGTGTGAGGAAATCACCAGGCCAGCGTGTCCAAAACAGCTTTGAACTGGCTTTTTATGTGTTGTTGTGGAAACATTCTTTTAATAAAGAATACAACAAAATACAGCTGAGGATCCAGAAATTTCAGTATTTTAAGTGCTAATATGCACACTCGGCATTTTTGACCAAACTGCAAAGGCAAAAATGGCAATTTTATTCTGCTCAACAAGCTTTGGCCCATTGTCAGAAAAAAAGATTTCTGACAATGGGCCAAAGGATAACCGGAGTTTAGCTTTTGTGAGCCACTGGCAGCTCACCAGGAGTTTCCTCTGTCATCAAGCATTGACGCACAAGATCTTGTTGAAATTAAAGATGGAAAATAGGCACACCTCGTTACTGGTGTGAGGCTTTGTTAGACCCACGCTAACAAAGCCACCAGTAGCACTTTAAAATTGTCTCTATTACTCGGTGTAAAGCCAGTGTGAAGATTTAAATTTGGTGTGCTGTGAGTTCTTGTTGGAATATAAGCAGAAGCAGCACTCCACTTTGTTTTAAATGAAGCCATAAATGTGTTTCTCCAAATGCTGCTAATTCTTGCTATTTTAGATAATAAAAGACGGCTGGCTGCAGAAGCTAAGATATGGTGGTGCTGCTCTGATGGCGACCGGTGCTTAGTGCTGCTGCTGCTGCTGCTGCAACTTCACGTTCGTTTTATTTTGTCTTTTTGTGCACGTAAGATGTTTCTCGTGACAAGTGTGCATGGTGTTGAGATGTTTTAACCTTCTAAGTTTCAAAGTACCAACTACCTGTCCTCTAGTTGAATTGCATTCAAGCCCATTTCCAATTTTTCCAAATCGAGGCACCAATCACAACCGTTGAGGCGGGCTTTACACGATGATGATAGCGCAGCGATGGCAAGCAGCTTTTTGTTTACATTCAACATAACGGCCACCGAAGGTCAGCAACCCATTGATGCCGCTGTAGCTGCTACGTCACCCGGATCGTTGGTCTGATTGGTTGAAGGACTATCCAATTGCGCCCAGAGGCATTTGAGCGGCGTCCGTTGGTGACGCCCCTTTGGAAATGGGCTGTTAATGAAGCTTGCCCAGACCCACTCTCAGTTACAACTGAGAAGGGTCTGGCGTCAACCAGGCTACAACATAAGCTCACTGCGCAGCAAAATGGAGGAGCTCCGAACAAATAGCAGGCATTGCTTTGAGTACAGAGACTTGTCTTGTCCATCATGGTGTTTACGGAATCTTGGCTCCGCCATGACATTCCGGACTCAATGATGGAGTTGGAGGGCTTCTCCTTGGTGCGAGCCAACAAAACGGACTCTTCAGGGAAAAGCAGAGGAGGAGGCATATGTGTGTATGTGAGTAACAACTAGTGTAGGCAATACAGAATCAGAGAGACACTATGCAACCCTGACATGGGGCTTCTCTGTATCTCTATGAGACCTTTTTTATCTCCCCAGAGAGTTTGGTAACATTGTTTTATGTGCTGCATATATTCCTCCCAGCAGTAATGTAATGACAGCTGCTAAATGTGTAGCATAATGCATTCACACACTATCCCAGCGCACTCCGGGAGCCCCTGTTTTTATTCTTGGGGATTTTAATCAGTGCAAACTAGAAATAGCCATACCCAGGTTATATCAGTATGTTAAATATGGAACAAGGAATAATACGGTCCTGGACAAATGTTTTGGGAACATTAAAAAGGTATACAAAGCCAAGGCTCTTCCTCCTCTCTCCAACTCCGAGCACTCTACAGTCTATCTTATGATACATACAAAACTTCGCTTAAATCCAGCAAGCCCCAACATAAGACAGTGCTGCTGTGGACTGAGGACAGCGTGGAAACACTCAGAGGCTGTTTCCTTAGCACAGACTGGAGCATCTTCCATAACCTTGAGCTTGATAAAGCAACACACACAATCACTGATTATACAAACTTTTGTGTTGATAATATATAAACAACAAGCCACATATTACTAAGGAAGTCAAAAACAAGAACCGTATGGGTGTGGCCACAGTACAAAAGGAACTGAATCTCCTCCTGAAGAAGGCGAGGGAAAAACATAGATCTGCCATTGAACAGAGCTGCAACTCTAAGGACAACAACCGGCTTCGGGACTGCATGAAGAACATTACAAACATGAACCCTCAGAGGAAACACATGGTGGCTGAATCTCAGCCCCCTTATTTGATAGCTCCTCGACTCCTCGGTCCTTGGCTGAATGTTGTTCTGTCCCTCCTCGGTGAAGGCCGTCTCAAAGCTCTTATTTCGTCCCCAAGGACCGAGCATCGAGGAGGGATCATTGAGGAGCTATAGCCGAGGATACACGACAGCAGCCTTCCCGGCAGCCGTGCAGCTGAAGGAGTTGCTAACTCCGCCCACACAGCTGACGAATTCATGTGACGCTTCAGAGGAAAGGATGCTCATCCCTCTAAAAACACATTTGCTCGTTGCCTCTCTCCTCCGATGATTTCCTCGCGTCTCTCCCGGGCCTCCTCGGTGGGAGGGACTAAGACGCGAGGAAGGGAGGCAAGTGGAAGCTTCGAAGAGGCAATTTAAGTGCTATGGGACGTACCCCATTACTCTAGATGAACATGACTCAATGAACTCAATGACTTTTACCTCAGATTTGAAACACATGACTTTTCTCAGGAGGGGTCAGAGGCCTTAGAGACCATGACTAACCGGAGGCCCCTGAACTGCTTAAAATTGAGCCACTTCAAGTACAGTCAATCTTCAGAAAACTCTGTAATAATAAATCTATGGGTCAAGATGGCCTGCCGGCTTTTCCATTAAAAAACTGTGCATCTGAATTAACTGCTGCTTGGTGCCCTATTTTTCAAAAACCATTGAATAGTCACACTGTGCCAGATCTCTGGAAAAAGTCCATAATCATTCCTGTACCAAAAGTAACATGCCCATCTGCCAATGATAATTTCAGACCGGTAGCCTTAACATCAGTTGTAATGAAGTGTTTTGAAAAAGTTATTGTAAACATGCTTAAAACTGAGGTGGCCGCTTGTATGGATCCCTTACAGTTTGCATACAGGCGAGGGCGGAGCACAGAGGACGCTGTCATTAGCATGACACACCTCATCAGCAAACACCTTGAGAATCCTAAGGCCTATGCACGTGTTTTATTTGCAGATTTTAGCTCAGTTTTCAACACGCTTCAACCTCACCTGCTTGTACAGAAGTTAAACAAAATGAATGTGATCCTCTTATTATCAAATGGTTTTATTCCTTTTTAACAAAATATCCCAACAGGTAAAGGTCAATGGCTCTCTCTCAGAGGTCAGACACTGCAGTACAGGAGCACCTCAAGGCTGTGTGAGTTTGCCTATCCTCTTCACACTTCACACCAATGAATGCAGCCAAATAATGATCTAATCAAATTCTCAGACAACACGATTATACTAAACCTGCTGCAAGGTGACTTATGCCCTTCAGTGTACCGTGATGAAATTGCCTCTTTCAAGGTCTGGTGTGACCATCACCACGTTAGCCTCAACACCACCAAAACCAAAGAAATCATATTTGACCCCAGAGAGGTGAGAGCCCATGACCAAGTTACCGTAGGGAATTGTACAACAGGTGTGCTCATACAAATATCTTGGCATAATTTTAGACAGTAACTTAAAGCTATAGTGCGTAGTTTTTGTTGCCACCATGATGAATTCTAAGTAATGACAACAACACTGTCGGCGCGCCCACATGACACAAGCCTTACCTGATTGCGCACACCAAGGAGGACATGGAGGATTAAAAAAACATGATGGACTCTTCAGACGAGGTAATTATCTTCACTCGAGCTTCTGTGCGGGAAAGTCACCGGACGACACAATTTTCTAAACAATGCCATACTGAGAAATACAGAGAGAGTTGTGTGGAGCTGATAGTCTTAATTAGCTTTGTAGCAACTCATTTGGCAATGGCTTAAATGTAACGGACGTTTACTAATATCAAAAAGTTACGCACTAAAGCTTTAAAATAGTGTGATCATGTGGATTTTCTGTGTGCAACGCTGGCCCTAAATAACTCACTTTCTTCGTAGACTCAGGCTGTTTGGAGTTGGGACAGAGTGTATGCTTATGTTCTATAATGCCGTGCTAGATAGCATCATCAGATATGGCATGGGAGCATGGTATGGAACCCTCTCAGTCTGGTCAAAAGCAAAAATAGCAAATATGATGAAAACAGCAATGAAAGTTATAGGGAAAAAAATCACACACATCCCCTCAAATCACCTTTGAGTCAATCAGGCATGCACAACGGATCCTGAAAGATCTATCACACATACTCTTCAATGAATATGAACTCCCATCTAGCAGACGCTGTAGGTGCAAAAGCAACCGCTTTAAGCTTTCATTTGTCCCCACATCTATAGCACTACTGAACAAACAACCAGTCCTAGCAACTAGTTTAACCTATGTAACCTGTGTAATTTTACTCACCATGTGCAATTTCTCACATCTGCAGTTTGCATTCTTTCATTTGTGCAATTACCTTACTATGCTTAATTTATTTTATAATGGGGCACATGCAATAATCTGCTATATCAGGGCCTGTACAATAACCTTTCAACTAGTGGAGGATCTCTATTTATTTTTCTTGTCCTAAAGTACATTGTTGTCTTGTTATATATTGTCGTGTACTGTACTGTCTGTGACAAACTGTATGATTGATAATTAATGCATGTGTTTGTATGCAGCTGTTGTCAGCGCTTCGCAACGTTTATCTTATCTTATCTCTGTCTCTGATCTCAATTCATTAAGACACTAAGTTTTCTATCTTGGCCTTTCATTTTGATAGTTGATGTATGCATTAACTTTGAGTATTTGTCCCTGTCTTGTCTTTATTTAATTCAAGGGAATGAAGCTGCATCCAGTTGTTTGTCCAGTTGCTTTAAGCATAGACACAGTGAGCTAATGGGACCAAGAAATATATGAATCTGGAAAGAGGACCTTTCCAGCCATCCCACACACTTTTCCAGTTCTATCAAACAGTCTATGGCCATTTGTATTGAAGGTCACGCTAAGATGAAGCAGCACCAGGACTGATTTTTTTTCTTCTTGAATTCTTATTTAGATGGATGTCATCTAGTGCCTTTATCAGAGCTTGGATAGATAGATTTTGTATGAATAATGGTTGATTCAAAGAAAGTTTTTTAAGTGGTTGCTGCAAGAATTTCTGCTTTTAATTCTTTTTAATGTTCCCCTTTTTGTCCATCATATTTTTCTTTTCATTGCCAAGGAGACGGAATCATGTAGCTCACCTTGCTACCTTGAGTGTGTGCAGAGCTTAATAATGTAGAATGCTTTACAGGCATTAGAGGACAATCATTTTAGCTGCTACTAAAACACAGTAGATCTGTGTAAATTAACTGTCTGTCCGCATGGCTGCTTTGTTGTCTTTGTCTAGTCTGTGTGGCTGTGTGTGTTCTTGTACATTGGTGTATCTCTCTCTCCCTCTCTCTCTCTTTGTCTGTCTTTTTTTGTCAAAATACTGCATCACAGCACACGTACCGTCATTCCATTTCCTCTGGAAACCTCTCCATGCAGTGTCTCTTTTTAAACTGCAGGTCCAAAAGGTGAGAGTAGTGTCATTTCACATTGTTTTCAGTAGACACTACCCTGTCCACGCCCAGAAAGAGGGCACAGATTCCTTTTCCATTTTTCCATTTGGAAAATTGGCTGAATATACTATATTTTAGTAGAGATGGAAATACACATGTGGACCGGTGGGCTGTTGATCTGTATTATTTATATGTGACACATCTGCTGTATATTACTTTTATTTATCTGTAACGAGGATGACATCTCTCTGTGTCCTTCTTTGTGTCGTCATGGACTGAAGTTTTTTAAAGTACAGCTTTAAAGGCTGGTGTAACTCACGGGTCTGTCCCTTGTGTGTTGGTGTGTGTGTCTTTGTCTTCGATTGACCAGCAGTTCTGTCTGTGCGTTAGGCGTTTACAGGATAGAATGCACACACACTGAGTTGAGTCTGTTTGATGTCCAATTGATCTGAAAAGCCTGATTACCCTCCATGCATCTTTGGAATAACCAGGTGAACCCTAATGTGTGTTTGTGTCTAGCGGTAACTTGGGCGCACCGTTGGAGCAGATAAGCTTGTGTTTTTGCCCATGAAGGACTTTATGAAGGACATTTTTATTATTAATATTAATCATTGGTGTCATTTTGATAGTAACAAATACAAACAGCGGAAAGTAAAGGCAGGAAGAACACACTGAATCCTTGTGTTTTCATCAGGAAATATATGCAAATCTTACTGTAACTTATATGCGTCATTGTCGTTTGGTTTAATTTGCAAAACGTGCAAGCATTCATAGTTTTGAATTGAGGAGAAAGATACCACGGCAAAATTCACAAGCATTTGACAACACAGACTATTGGGCATTTCGCACCTTACATTTGTATTTAATTTTATCTCCATCTTCTCACTTTGCCAATAACAACCCCTTGTCTTCTCCCTCTCTGACTACCCTTCACCTGTATCCTCCTTTACTCTGGCGTCGTCTCCCTCCTCTGACTCTCTCTAACATCTCTTCATCCCTACCCATCCCCTCACGTTACTGCTCTAAATCTTCTCTTGTTTGCTTTTAAACATTAGAAAGCTGACAGCTGGTCCTTTCTCCTTCTTTAACCTCTGCCGCCCCTTGTGTGTGTGTGTGTGTGTGTGTGTGTGTGTGTGTGTGTGTGTGTGTCTGTCTGTCTGCCCAAGGCACTGAGGCAAATAGCAAAGTCCAGCCACATAAGCTACATGCCAACAAGCACGATAAGACAGACACACACACACACACACACACACACACACACACACACACACACACACACACACACACACACACACACACACACACACACAATTCACTCTTTTGTATTCAGACTGATCAGAAATATCATAATTATTACACTGAAAAACTTTATTAGGAAGCACATTTCCTTGAAACTGACTAAAACTGTATCTGCCAGCGCAGTCGGATAAAAGCTGACTGCATACGTGGTGAAATAAGCCTGAGAAGGGTAGGACCAATTTATCCGAGGTCTTCGCACTTTGCGTCTTTGGCACCCGCTTACAGGAGTGAAGCAGCGGCTGCAGTCGATGGAGCAGAAAAACACTGAGCTTTTCTTCTGCTTGTCTGATCAGCAGGGTGGCACTGAGACACCTGGAAGGACTCCAAAGGAAACACACACACACACACACACACACACACACACACACACTCGATGTCCACTAGGATGAGTGGCTAATGTGTAATGAAGAAGAAAAGACACATCTGCACATAGCTGCTCTCTTCTTGGAGGGGGGAGAGAGATGGATAAATAGAGAGAGACAGGCAGGAAGAGTGAATAATAAAGATGTACAGCATGCATCAGCTGCTGGAGTCAAACTGATGAATCTGCCTGCCATGCTGCCAAACATAAGTATGAGCAAAAGCATGACGTTTAGAGTTTGCACTGAAAATCTTGGACGTTTTTTTAGTCGGAGGAAATCTGTTAGGAATGGAGGTGCATTATTTTTTTTTTTTTTATAATTTACTTTTGTATTAATGCATAAACTGTGGCCTTGGGGTTAACTGTATCAATTGTTGTCTGCGTCCTCTGTAAATCAGATAAAAGTAACAATCCACTCACTTTCATTCCATTTTTACCACGACTACACAGTGACAATAACAGTTTACATTGTAAATCCTGTATTAAGACCAATGTTGCTTGCGGAAGCTCAAGTGCTGATAATGTTTTATTATAGGTGCATATTGGAAGAATATGCAGATGTATTTAATGCCTGAAAAGCAGACTGGTTGCTCTCTTGGTTATAGACATTGTGAGACTTTAGATATTAACTGTAAGGAATAAGGGGACAGACAAAAAGACAAACACCAAAGCAAATCCACAAAAACATAATGCGAGATTATACTTGTACCATTTTGGGAGCTCAGAAAATAAAACACAAGATTATGAAGAACAGATTTAGAAGATTTAAGAGAAAGAAGTGAAGGGACAGAGGGAGGAAGAGTGATTGAAAGAGAAAGAGGGTATAATAAAGAAAGACATGTGTAGCAGTTGTAAGGACATGGATTTACTGTCTTAATACAGTTACATCTCTCCCAAGGGGACCAAAGGATTAGATATGGTCATTTCATCAGACGGGGGCCAGCGGATGGGTGGAGGATTAAGAAAAGACTGAAAGAGGAGAGGAAAAAATAGATGATAAGAAACGGAGATGGACAAGGGGATTGAGGGATAGACTGCAGGAGGAGACGGAAAATTATTTTAGCTCATTGCTTTTATGGAATTGAAGTAAATCTTTACAATCAGGGACTACTTAGGAGTTGATTTAAATATGTGGTACGTTTTTTCCCAACAAACATAGTTCCAACTTCGACCCCAAAACAAATCACTCTCGTTTTCAGAACCACTGGCACTCAAAACCTGCGAGGACCCAAATGGCCTCGGGAATTGTGGGAAGGGAGACGTGAAAAAGCATGAGGCTTCCTTCCAGCCGGGGTCACTGCCACACCAGCTGTCTCCACACAGGGGGACTGGTACACACACACACACACACACACACACACACACACACACACACACACACACACACATACAAACACACACAGCCTGCTAGATACATATAAACACAAATAAATGTACCTATAGATGATTATTGCTTTTTTACAGACTGAAAATGTTGATAAAAACATGAAAGGAAGGGAAGATGAGATCGGAATTTAAGTGGTACTGTAAATAAAAGCAAACATTCAGTGATAACACAAAATAAAGTTACACAGTTATTCTTTTTTAAGCAATCTTATTCCATTTAAGTCTAAAAATGGTGTGTAAAGTGAGTGAAAGTGGCACCTTATTCTTCCTTGAGGCAGAAAATGAAAGAAAAATAGTGACACAGGAAGAAAAGAAGAGAGCAAGGGGAACAAAAAAGACTGATAGAGACTGAGAATGAAGGGGACAGTTGAAAGACTGTGAGAGAGTGAGACAGTTGAGAAGGAGGAGAGAGGCCAAGGCTCAGCACCCTCAGACATATGGCTGTCTCCTTCTTGATTACACTTCAGCTGGCTGGAAGATTACCAGCTCTGTGTGTGTGTGTGCGTGTGTGTGTGTGTGTGTATGTGTGTGTGTCCTCCTGCATATGCTTGTGCGTGTGTGTGTCCAAGAGCTCCCACTGAAGCCTGAAGCCCGCTAAAGATTACTCGATACCACTTAACTTCAGTTTTGAGACGCTTATTTAAGATTACAGGGCTCTGTTGGAGTGTGTCGTCCTGCTTAGTGTGCTTTAAGAAGTCAGTGAGCTTGTGCCAGATTATGAGACGGCACTATATTTTTGCTTGTGTACATGATTAAGTGTGTGTGTGCTCACACTTCTTCAGCTGGTCTTCGGTGGATTACTGGCATATTGAGTGCAGTGTGTGTGCGTCTTAACACCAAGATTACTTCAAGTCAAATAGATTTAGCCCCTGGGTCAGAGAGAAGATGAGAAGCAAGATCAGATAGCTTGTGGTTTTCTTTAATCTCAGACACTTCTACTGCCAGTGTGAATTTGAAGTTGCGTGCATGTGTGCACTGTATGTCTGCAAACATACAATACATGTGTTTTTGTGTCTTTTTTATTATATACACCGTGTGTGCATGCTTCTGTGTGTGGTCTCGTCTGGCTGGGGTTTTCTTGGAAGGAAACAAGTCCATATGCTACAAGAAGACAGCCTGTGACCTCACACCGGGACCCTGCTGTAGTCTGCCACTATCTGCAAGGAGGGCGAGAGACATAGCGCGACTGAGGAAGAGAGAGAGAACTAAAATGGGATGGTGGGCAGAAAGATGAACAGGGGAGGAACAGAGGGGAGGGAGCGAGAGATGCCAAGACAGAGGGAGATAACAGCAGTGAGAGGAAGCTGCAGACACTGTAAAAGTATATATGATTTATTTCAATGCTGCACGAGGAGCCCCAAATCATGTGACGTGTTGAAAGTAAACTCATGCTGATGCTTACCAAAGGGACAAAAGAACCAAAGGACCTAATGTTGAGGAGTATTTGGACAAAAGGACTTACGTGCTGGTGTTTAGAGGATAGTTCAGATTGGAATTGAGGTT
The DNA here is from genome assembly GCF_008315115.2 of Sander lucioperca. Classification (NCBI taxonomy): domain Eukaryota; kingdom Metazoa; phylum Chordata; class Actinopteri; order Perciformes; family Percidae; genus Sander; species Sander lucioperca. Next base: position 6,348,086 of record NC_050196.1, on the reverse strand, counting down.
TGATTTGTGTCATTTTATGTTCATACAACCTGTGAACGGTAAAATATTACGCAAACTGTCTATTGTAAACATCCATCCCAGTTTACAAACCGACTCTATGGTTCTACTTTGACCTATCATACTTACCATAGTTGTGCATGCACAGTTTTTCTATTCGATTTATTACTGACATTGTAGGTATGTTCAGTTTAGGTTTTATCACCAAATCCAGTGGTTAGATATCCCCATCTGACTTTGTTGTACCGATGTCACGGCTTTCCCACATCTCAGCAGTTGGTGGGTGTTCAGACCGAAATCGGTCCTCAGTTAAAACAATGCTGGGGTGACATGCAGTGGTGACATAAAATAAAATTTAAGAAGTCTATCTTTGAGTAAAGACATCTGTGAATGTAAAGACTTCTCAGATGCCAAAACGCTGCACAGCAGTTTATGATACTTACACAGAGGAGTTTTCAACTCTGAACAGTTATCACGTTGGCAACTATCCTATTTTTCTGTCGTGACGATCGCGAGAGAAACAGTACAAATATGGCGTTGATGTTACAATGTAAATTACAAGTGGTTGTCTAATGTAGGGCCAGCGTTGCAGCAAAAGTTGAGCATAATGACGGCAAAAACAACAAAAATCAGATGCAAGTTGTTTTGATTCACTTGCGCTGTCCATGGTGCTGATCTCACTGTGCATCCCCAGAGGAGACACAAACATTCCCCGGGGAATGTGACGCCATCTTTGATAGTTTTTCTGCTCTTTAGTAATCAAGGAAATTGCAACCAATCACGAGACTAGCAAGTGTTATCACATTCCCTTCATAGATTTTAGCCTCATATACAATATAGTAGTATTTTCCTTAGTGTGTGTCTATGTTAGTGTGTGAATACACCTCCGCAGTCTGTACGTGTGTGTATCTCAGTACACGTCTGTCTACAATAAGTTTGCGTGTGGAGGTTGAGCCTTAAGAGAAACAAAGTCACAGAGCAGGAGACAGATATTATGTTGAATCCAGATGGACACTAATGGGACAAGGTTTGTTTTTTTGTGTTTCAAGCATGCATAAACATCATTCAAAGCCCATTATAGCTGACGTCTAAGGAAACACTGTCCCGCAGAAGACGCAGATAGCCAGAGGGCGACAAAAGAAGAATAATAAGCAAAAATGAGTGTGTGTGTGTGTGTGTGTGTGTGTGTGTGTGTGTGTGTGTGTGTGTGTGTGTGTCTGTTTTCCAATGCCAGATAATCCCCTGCAATCAAAAGGCATCTTTCTTATCCACATATTTATAAATACTCTGTATGCTTACATGTATATAAATGTATGTGTACGTGTATCCATACCATTGCTCCAAATAGCCAGTGGCAGTGTTGTGACTGAGGAAAGCAGTGCAGTCTAGCATACTATAATTAAATTACCGAAAGTTTATTTTCTACATATAGTATGTTTCAAATAATAAATCATATAAATAAATAACTGCTTGCATGTAAGATGGACCTTACACTCGGTGTGTCATTCTACATGCTGATACTGTAAACCACAAACAAATATCCCAGAATATCAACACTAACCCTGTAAATGGTGATGATGAAGGTGCTGTTCCTAAATATATAAAATATATACATATTTTATCATAAGGAGGTGTTTTTGATACATGTTGTGCTTAACAAAATGACAACACTAGTAAACTCTAGTAGTAAAATGAGATGAATGCCACAACTAGTACTAGGATATGTTTTTAATATATGTTTCAATCATCCAGCTTCTGTTGATCACAACTTTTTAATCAATAATGATAACAATACAATATAGTCAACCTGCCGCCTGCTGTTAAAGCATGAGTAGGATTGGCCATCGAGAACCGATTCCTACTTGGAATCTTTTCAAAAATTACGATTCCAGTAGAATTGTTTCTTTATTGGAATCGTTTGGAATCGTTTCGAGAATTTGGTTTCAAATCCGATCATCGCTTCCCAATTTAACGTGCGCATGTTTTGGTTTCCGTAGCGGCCAGGCACTTATTGTGTTGGAGCCTTGGAGAACAGTAAGCAGCGCTCTAGTGTGGCTTTGTTTTACATTGAAAAAGCCCTATAAACTGCAAACCACCATTGAATCAAAATAAAACCGTTCCTCTTATTTGTGAAAATAGGCATATGACACGTTCAACTCCACCCCTCAAAGAATCGGAATTGATAAGAACTGGAATCGAAAGGAAGAATCGGAATCGGAATCAGAATTGTTCAAATCCAAACGATGCCCAACCCTAAGCATGAGCACCACTAGACATTCGTGGGCACCTGCACCACAACTGTGACATAAAAAAAATACCTACAATCCCTGCACAGTTTCAGGGACCGGCTTGTCCAGCACTGCCCTCTTGGAACATTTAACCCCTCACCACTGTGTTGAAGGGCAGTCCCTCTAACCATTAATACATCCACACACCCTTTACCCAGCCAACTCCTGGGCCACTGATCTGGCTAAGGACCTGAAATCACTTCCACAAATGGGAGCCATGACATCAACTGGGTAGACAGATACAGAGCATAGAATATACTGTGGCTTTTAAAGGGCTTTGGCCTGGATATGCGTGTGCGTGGTGATGGTTGGTTGTCAGGGACACAGAGAGGAAAAAAGCTCAAGCATGAATGCAGTCTGTGTGTGTGTGTGTGTGTGTGTGTGTGTGTGTGTGTTGCCATGAAATCTTTAGTAAAATATTTGCACAGCGGCCACTGTGGATAAGCGAGATAACCTCAGAGCTTGAATTCGATCCCCCCGCGGTGAAACAGCAGTTTGTCTCTCTCCTTCTCTATCTGTCACCACCTCTGAACCTATCCCTCTTCCACTCTCTAATATATTCATTTTTATACACTCCTACTGTGTGCTTTTCTCAGCTCACCACCCATGATGACCAATCATCTATTATTAGCCTGCATTGAGCCGATCACTGTGTGTGCAAGTGTGTGTGAGCGTCAGATGTAAAACTCTTGCTGTCTTGTTCGACTCGCAGAGCAGCGTGTCTTCTAGAGTGCTCATCGATAAAACAGAGGGAGATAGAGGGACAGACATAGAAGGAAGGAAGGAAAGAAAAGGAGAAAATGGAGAGAATGAAGGACGCAAAGAGAAATTGAAACAGGACAAGAGAGAAGAGAAATGAGATGAGAAATGGAAGAAGAGGGATTTGTGGGTGATGAGTGGAAAGGTAAAGAGCCAAGGTATCGCCAGAGGAGTGGATGGAGGGATTGGGCGGAGGGAGAGGACTCTTGGCAGAGCGCAGTGATAATCCGGTGCCTGTGTGAGTGATTAGCATATATGCTAAACACTTCAATTCTATCAGCTAACACTGAGAGGCCGAGATAACTAGCGCAGTACGTGCTCCTCCCTCCACCTCTGTCTCTGTCGCTTTCTGACTCCTGTCATTTGCCCTTCTTGTTATTATTTTCATTTCCCCCCTCATACTTTTCTCCGTTCATCCTTAATTTCCCTTTTATATCCTATTTGTCAGAATCTTCCGGTGGTCTGTTGTTCCTGCATGTTTTCTCCTCAGTAATGCTTTTCTGCTCTCTTTTTATATCCATCATCATCTTTTTTTCACTTTTGCTCACACTTAACTATGGTTTTCTTCCTGCTCTCTTGCCCCAACTTTTCTTTTCTTTACATATAAAGATACATTTTTCTGGGCTTTCAATACCTTATCTTCACTCAAGAAAGACTTCAGTTGTTTTCCCATGAATCTAAATGTTATATTAGCTAAAACAGGTCAACTTTATTCATATCATCTTATATATCCAGTACTTCTCTTTGAATCTTTTACATTTCCTCCGCTGTGTAACTCTGAGGCTGCGTTACACAACAAAGGACGATTTGTGTTAGCATCCTACCTCATGAAAACAACCCACATCCTTGATATTTGCAAAAGATGATAATGTGTCTGAACACACAAATATATGGCTGCGCACACACACACGTACACTTGAGGAGGTGTGAGAGGTGTCTATGAAACACTAGCTATGTTTGTGCAGAGTGCTAGTGAAACACATTGGGGCTCTACAGATTCCATTCAAATGCAAAACACTTGCACAACCTCACACACACACACAAATACAGTACTTATCCCTGCCCACACACTCAACTCATTTGCACGCACTTACGACTCATATGGATGTGTTTTACAGCACAGAGAGTGAGAGAGGAGGTGAAAATTAGGGATTTAAAGTGGATACTGTACTGTAATGACCGATTGTTGTTAAGCGAACAATGCCCCCCAAAAATCCCAACGTTTACTGGTGATGTCTTGAAACTCAACTGAACTAGTTGCCGTAACAAAATAAGTTATTGTACTTTTAATGATCATCAATTCCGTTATGATTCAATTCTTTTACATTCACGGATAAATTTAGATTTGAATCAAAAGTGAATCGTGTTTAATCTTAAACGTGGCTTTACAATAATGGGTTACAGTAAGCTCAGTAAGATGTTTTTCTTGCCCATTTTCAAAGGAAAGTTATGCGACAAATAGATTTTTTCTTTCTTTCTGCCATTCTTCTTTTCCTTCTTCCCTTCTCTCCTGTCTCAGCTAGCATCTGTTTGTCTTCAGCATTGAGGCGCAGGGCCTCCCAGTGCTCCTGGCCTTCCAGACTGACACTACACTCCCATCTTTTATTCAGCTGCTGCCCAGCCAAGGGCTCCTCCAGACGGGCTGTGCCTTCAGGCGAGCCCCGGGCCTTGACGCCCAACAAGGCCTCACGAGTGGAGCTCTGCACTCCAATCCTGCCCCTGGACACACACACAAACTTCTACACACATACACACAGAGGTGTATAAAAATCCGCTCACATAAGCATGCAGCACACATTTGAGCTGACAGAGCCCACACGCAGCAGAGTATCCGGAGGGCCATTCATATTGGTCACGTCACCTTTTGTTTTTATTCATATGACTAGTTATTCATTTATTGGGGCTCTTTAATTCATTTGCTCACTGGAGAGTGGGAAGAGAGGGTTTCATGACGATGCTGAAGACGTGGAATGACAGGCACTCAAGCTGCAAAGATGTCATTCGATGGATTTCGTTTGTGTAAATGTGTATGAGCAGTATCTTGCAGCATGTAAATGTCCTCATAAGGAAAGTTAAGGAGGTCACAGCGAGGGTTAAGATTAGGTTGTTTACTGGTGAATAGGACGGGGAAAAGTGTGTGTGTGTGTGTGCGTGCGTGCGTGCGTGCGTGCGTGCGTGCGTGCGTGCGTGCGTGCGTGTGTGTGTGTGTGTGTGAGAGACAGGCAAGCTGTTTAGCCCTGGAGCAGCTCCAAACAGGAAGACTTAAGCTGTGGTGTTGAGAAATACTTCCAGGTTAACGCAAGGTCAGCGGAGGGCTACAGGAAGTGTTAAGCTGACAGCTGTGTCCATCTATCTAGCTGACACATACACACACATGTAAGGAGAAACACATTCATGCACACACGTACACACACACACACACACACACACACACACACACACACTCGTGGTGCCCAGGGACAGTGAGGAGCCTCCTGGTCTATCACATGCGTCCTGTTTTCACTTCATGGCACAGAAACAGAGAAGCGGGGCAGACAATCAGGCAAGTGAGCAAAAGAAAAGAAAAGAAAAGAAAGAAGGGCGGCTGAGCCAGAAAATGCATGAGAAAGAAAAAATGAGATTTAAAAAAAGACGACACATTCCTGACTAGGAGGCACATTACTAGGGAAATGTATGTTTTTAGTTTTATACAATGTATGCTATGTGATGATAATGTGTGTCTCACCTTCACCTGAGTGTGTGTGTGTGTGTGTGTCTGCCTGTGTCGTCTTGAGGATAGGCGCGGCTACGCGACAGCCATTGTGTTCAAGCGAGCATATGGTTTCTGACACATCTCTTTCTAGTGCCATACTGTCAGTCTATACGGCATAATGGCAGCCAAGACAGCAGTCCTTTTTACTGTGACTGAAGGCCCGTTTGAAGGAAAACATGGAAGAGCATTAGTGGAAGTTTATTCCCCGGCTTATTGTTTTGGACTCCACAGACGAAGATGGTTTTTGAAAGTGGATTCGCTTTAAAGGAAAAAAAAGTTTGTGCCTTCAACTTACTTTTTCTTGATTTCTATTTATACTTGCTGGAACAATGTGATTCTCAGAGGAACAGGAGAAAAGAGGTAATAATACATTCCGAGTTACTTGGAATGTCAAATAGAAAAGGAGGAGAGTTTCCTTTCTTATTGTTTTTAAGGGATCGGAGGGAAAATCCTGAAAATGGTATTGTTTTTAAAGCACTCCGTAATGATGCAAAGGGGACTGTAGATCCTGTTCATTTGCTTTGTCACTTAGAAATTGCCTTCTTCCCTATGGTCCCTTGCCTTTGTGCTTTAAAATAGGGCAGGTATCCTTAAAATAACAAAAAATAACTGTGTAGACCAACAATGACTTAAAAATTTAAATTTAAAGCACATTTTATTTTGTCGCTTGGTATGAATCAATTTCACATAGTTTCACATTTAAATCTTAATGGGACTGAAAAAAACTTTTTACAATGTCTTTATCTGTGTTCATTCATTAGAATCAATATATATATATATATATATATATATATATATATATATATATATATATATAAAAATAAACATGTTACATCTAATATAAATTAGAATCCAGTGCAGGTGGCAAATTAAGAAACACCAATACCTAATGTCTCATGCCAACACAATAGGTAATACATCTCAAATTCTACATGACACTGTGCATTATATTGTCTTAAAAAGTTGTATAGTGAAGAAAAATAATTTTTCTTTTTTGCACTGTAGCTCATAAAAAAAACATGAAAAAGCCTGCCTTTGTTTTGATCCATTCAAAATTGCACCACGTTTGGTGTCACGCATGTCATGTTAACCTTGTTCCCTTTCACAAACACTCTACTGTAAACACTGTAAAAGAACTGATAACTTTGTAATGCTAAGCAGTGGTCTGAAAAAATGACACACAACCGCTGCTGGAGACAGGAGAAAGGAAGGACATGCAAGAGAGGATAAAAGACAAGGGGACAAGCACGCGTCCCAGAGGATGAGAAGAACAATTACATGGGTTAATCCTCTGGAAAGACGAGAAGAGAGAGGGATGAGAGTGGAAGAAGAGAGACACATTGTTTGATTGCTGTTCTTCTTTAAAAGGTGACACTCTTGACGCTGCAAAGAATGTCCCTGCAGAGCAAACACAAGCACACGTGCTGAAATTAAATACTCTTGGGAGGCCACTGAGGATGTGGCAATGGCTGACAGACTGAGAAAGAGAGAGTTTATAAAGATAATGAACCCGAGGTGACGAAAAAGAACAGGAAGAAGGAAGAACAACAGATAAAATAACATGCCTGAGAAAAGAGAGAGGAAGCTGGAGAGAGAAGGAGAAAGACAGGAAGCTAGAGAGAGCTCTCAGGATGTAGTGTGTCTTGGAGATGCTCAGGCTGAATGATTGTTTAGAGATGGTCACCAGGGAAATGCCATAGAGGACCAGTGGAAAAGAAATGGAGTGAGGATAAGCACACTTGGCTCAACAAGTTTGCACAAACAAGCGGTGTTGGGAACATAAATACATTTTACTGTAGTGTACTTAGTTCATTAATTGATTCATCAGTTCATCAGCACCGTTGCGTTTGTCTGTTTTATGTCGTGGTTAAATAAATTGTATTTTGGTTTTTGGACAATCAGTTGAACACAACAAGCAATTTAAAGATTCTCCAGGAAACTACAACGGGCATTTTTGGAGCTGCTAGCTGTGTGGCTCCTGGCATGTCTCTTTGCTGGTCAGTTTAACGGTCCACCACTTTGGTCAAGACAGAAATATCTCAACGTCTACTACTTCGATGACTCCTAATTAGAGCTAAAGATCTTTGCCCGAACCCGACGGGACCTAATGGGTTCCGTCAGGTTCGGTCAGGTTCGGTCTTAATTTCTATCATTTTACCCGGGCTCGGGCCGGGCTCGGGCTTGCGTTCCAGTTGCGCTGTAAATGAGCGATCAGGTGATGCGTTTCGATTAGCGCGAAAATGGAGGTGAAACGGAGGCTGGCCTCTGGCGATTACGTTTTAGTTGCACTGGCAAAGAAAGCAAAGTCTGAGGTGTGGAAAACTTTTGACAATGTGTATAATGAGAATAATGAGCCAGTGGGTTATGTGAAATGCAAAAGATGCTACTGTGCATACGCACATTTGAATAATGTCGGGCTGTAAACGGGTTCGGGCTTTTAAAAAGCTGTGAATCAAAATGTACTTGTCGGGCTCGGGCCTTGTCGGGCCTAACTTTTAAGGCCCGATTACAGCTCTACTCCTAATGACTTTGGTGACCCCCTGACTTTTTCTAGGGCCACCAGGAAGGCCAACATCGACCACTATTGTATGGATTTCCCTGAAATATTGTACAGACATTCAAGTTCCCCTCAGGATGTATTTTAATAATTGTAATAACTTTGGTGATCCCTTATAGCACATGTATTTTGTCTCAATACTTTGGCTTATGACTTAATACCTGCAAAAGTAATGACCATCCCATCAGCCTCAACTGTACTTTGTGTTTAGTGCTCGTTAGCAAAATGTTAGCATGTCCAAATGCAACACAATATTAAAGATGAAATACATGCACATACAGTATGCTGTATTTTAGATTTTTGCAGGGCATTTTATTCAGGTCTAACGTACATTTTCTTTGTAAACATTGACATAAGAGAAGTGCGCAAGAAGGAAAACCTGGTAGCCTGACAAGTGGTCCTCCCCTGCCTTCGTGAAAGATGCTCCTCCAGTTGGAAGCTTTGCCACCTCTTGACTTCATTTTTTAGCCCTTTGTCAAAGAACAGGATCCTGCAGTGTAAAGGAGAAAGAGGAACAGCAAGAGAGAGACAGAGTGGACGGAGGGAAAAAAGAGACAGATGAGAGGGGTTTTTAGTTCCTCCCACTGTGATTCAGAGAGTGATTTATCATCAAGAAAAAGCTGTGTGGAGTTCAACACCTTCTTGACTCTTTAACACACACACACACGCACATACACAGAGCTCTGTCGTTCACACACATTACAGGGAACAAGTGTATCTGTCCCTTCGAGGAAAGCCGTTTACCAAAGCGCACACATAGTATCCCGGCATTGTCGTTGCCTAACACCTGCTGTCTCCTTCTGATCTCTGTCCCTTTCCATCAATTACTCCATCTCACACCACCTCTATCCATCACTCCTTTTTTTCTTCATCCTTCATCCATCCTTTCTTTTGTCTCCATCCTTCTAACTGTCCCTCCATCTATCAGCTGGTACAGTGGTAGTGTTTTGACAAGGGCATGGCCATAGGTTAGCACATACATCATTGCTGGCAGCTGTAGCCTTGAATGGATCAGAATTTTGGTTCTAAGTTTGTTAGATATACAGGAGTAACTGCTATGTGAAGTGGAACAACTTAGGTCTGCAACTTCTACTGGCTATTTCTGTATTATGTTGATTGTCTTCATGTAATATCTTAAAATCTTCATAAATCAAAATAACAATCTTAAAGATTTTCATTTAACTAAATGTCTGTTAAGTCACTTTCTATCGCCAAAGGACGTAACACAATGGGGATTGAGCTTATGGCCCAGTGATCAAAGCCCTTGCATTTGCAGTGATGTGAACTGGGTTTCTGCAGCGACATTCCTGGGACAAAATCATAAGCAGCCCACAGTTAGTGACGCATTTTCCATCACCCAGCAGTGATGGTCTGCCAGAGAGGGTAGGCGGAGCGAACGCAGCAGACTCACTCTTCAGCTAAACTTTTTTTGTGTGTTTAGCGACGTACTGTTGTTTTTTTTTCCGGTCTCTGCTAGTGTTGCAAGTAAACAGTTACTATAGCTGAACAACCAAAGACAAGAGCGATGACTACAGACGATGGAACTTAAAAAACTTCAAAAACAAGTGAAAGAACATACCTGCAATTACCTTTTTAACGCCATAGGTCCAAAAGCCAAATATATTTTATTGACGATATAAAGCAGAAGAAAAGTGACTTAAAAGATTACCTGATTATCAAAAATGTTGTAAAGTTTCTGCTTTACTAGAAAAACACTGCAACAATCGGCTCAGGTTCCTCAAGCATCACATCTTTGCTTTCCTTTTATAGAAATAACTTCTTAAACCTCCATTGTGTAATTTTTTTTTGTTGATTCTTAGCAAAAATCCCTTTGTTCTTTCACAAATATGTACTCATTCATGTGTAATTACTTCCACCAATTAATCAAAGTATTCTCGTAAGCGTAGAATCTGCCGTTCAGAATCATTCAGAATACATATGAGCGACTCGCTCGAATGACGGCCGCCATGTAGCGCCTCCATCTTTAAAATACATTAGCCAAAGAGGGACATACCTCCGCCTTTCGCCCTTTTACACTCAGTGGTACCCCGCACTGTGACGAATGCCAGGA